>NC_072450.1:27259222-27462799 GCF_027596085.1 Anoplopoma fimbria
GCACGTGCATGCACACACAAGCGCGTGCACGCACACACACACACACACACACACTTTCGCACACACATATACACGCACACACACAGTATATACTGTAGAGATGATGGTTTGTTATTAACCCAACCGTAAGTCATGTAATACAACACCCCTTGCATTTTAAGCAGGGCTTTTATAAAAAAACATAATGATTTATCTTATTATTTTTTATTCTAAAGTCTTTCCATTTTAAAAAAATGGATTCAACATTTTCATATACGCCAAAGTATATTAATTACATGCCACATGTACATTAAAAGAGTTATTGGTTGCTGTAATCATTCCTCCTCTTGATTAAAGTGATGGGGACTTAAATCACATGACTTTTCAAGTCAGACTGTAGTACTGGATTTGATGACTTGACTAAATCTGGACTTTGACATGAAAACAAATGACCTGCAACTTAACTTGGACCAGGGCTGCCTGGAATAACACTGAAATAGATTCTCAAAAAGGACGGATGGACGAATAGACCTTGTTATTTGTGTTTAAGGCACAACTTGATTTTTATGACTCTTTCTCCTATTGGAGGCCAAGTAATAAATAGAACCCGTCTTATATGTGAAGGGTGCATGATGTGTACTTTAGGAGTCAACACAAGTTGAAGACTTCACTTGGGACAAAACTGCCAGGACGAAGATACCCACTCGACTCCTAAATCCTCGTATTAGCTTCATTTGAACTTTAGCGTTCGATTTGCACAAGACAGGTGATTAAGAATGGTTACAGTGACCAACACCTTGTTTCATCTTACATATGGAACTTGGGTCGACTTGAAAAATAGAAACCTATCCTTTAATTTGGTCAGAATCGAAGCATGTTGCAGCTAATGCCAGAAAAGCTATATGATCTCAATTCTTTGGGCAGTAAAAAAAGTCCTTGTAGTGGAGGAAGTTTGATGACTGAAGAAGCTTGCTGGAGACCAAGAAGCCTTACAGCAGCGTTCAACGAATGCAGGCAGCTAGCAGCTAACACTGGTTGAGTCTAAATGTTTGTGCAGCAAATTTGCTTCCTTAACCTCGCTCAGCAACTTCACATGTTTTTATTTATCAAATTTTAGATCTAGCACGTTACAGATACTTCTTAATTCTTATCAGTACATGGTCCTTAAACTATTATGTTTAACGCAACATTTTGTTTTTGTTTCTATGGTTTTTGTTTCTATATTTTTGTTATTAAATTAATTGTATTATATTGATTGTATTATCTTTTATGTGTCTTTTTATATTTACTATTTATTTTCTTTCTTTTATGGAGCCTCACGGCAAAATGCTAACTGCTTCATACTATAGGATGCCATCCGTAACTTGATATAGGATACAAGAGGAAGGGTCGGTCGGGTGGCAGTTAGCAGCATTTGTCAGCTATGAAGAGGTCCCTCTGGAACAAGAAATCGATGTATGAGTTTTCACGAAGACAACCACCACAACTCCACAGAGGCTGAAGCATCTGCGGCTGAATCTCATCAGTCACCAAAAAACGTAAAACTGTCATAGTAAACAGTCAGGTCCTCTTTCAGGAGACGTTCAAGATCATTTTGTCCCAACTTCCTCACGAACCAGAGCAACGTATCAGGTGAAACCTCGCCTCATTCCCCTGTTGTAAAGGATGAAGCCTTGACAGTGACAGCCCTGAGCTGTTCAGTGCACAGCAGGTGTGCCCACTTTCAGCACTGCCAAGCATCACGCCATTTTTCACTCATGCTCTCACCTGATTGGCTGGCTGATTGATTGGCTGTCAGGGTGACTGATGGCGTTGGAGCTTGCGTCTAACACATCCAAGGCAATGCAGCGATGCGACAACCACAGAGCTCCCAGATCAGCATTTCTCTGCGCACACAGCGGGGAAGAGAGCTCTGCGTTCATCTATCATCCTGATAGTAACTGGTACAGCTCCCCCGAGTCTCACTGTTGACCCCATTCAAAACGTCTATTAGTGAAACTGTACTGTCGCCATCCCCGATTGATGTGAGGGCTTCTCTGACCTCCTCATGTAGGCTAATGGAACTCTATAATAATCGGCTATTGTGCGGTTGGTTCACGACGGTTGAAATTACATGAATTGTAATTCTATTGTACATCACCTTTATTGTGTCAGCTGCCATGCTTTATGCATGTATTTATTTTAGAAGAAAAAAAGACACTTACTCACTCAATATTCATGAATTTCCATCAGTGTGTAATTGTCGCAACTTTCAATGGTTTCACCCATCTGTCGCAGGTATTTTGGTGTCCAGATTACCTGTTGGCTGTGGAGGGGTCAACCTGTCCTGCTTAATATTTTGACTTATAACGGTTTTGAATTTTCTTTATCCTGCAATAACTCGTTAATTATAGACAGATTTACACATAAAAAATAAAAAAGGAAAAAAAGGAAACAGAAATAAAGTCAGTGGAAGGAAAACATTCTTGTCAAAAAACTGCAAAAATGTGAGGTTGCGCCTAACCCCCGTAAAATATAACACGTTAAGGCTAAAGTTGCCATTTTTTCATTGTATTGATACATTTATTAAAAAAACGTTTTATTATAATCATAAAGTGAGAATGTTTGTGAGCCGGCAGCCATGTTTAAAAGCAGTCAAGCCAAAACCGAGCAGGGCCCACTGACCGGAGCACTTTACAGATTATCACTCTATTGTATTACTGTCAGGATACAGTGGCAGATTGAACAGATATGTAGAAAGTTATCTTATAATAAAATCAACCAACTGCAGCTTTAATAGTAGGAAGTATGCAGAATTTTTTTATTTCTTTTGGACGGAGCCAGACAAGCCATTTCGCCTGGTTTCCAGTTCATATGCTACGTTAAGATAACGGGCTGGTGGTGCTAGCCTCATTCATTTTCACCTGAATGGGTGTGGTATCAATCTCCAATATGCATATTCCCCAAAAACAACTGTTCCTTTTAAAAAGTTACCATTATTATCTTAACAAGCTTTAGACGTTTATGTCCTTCAAATGAAGTGCTCGTCGGATGGTTGAACTGGATCCGAACCTTTCCTAATGACTAATTGAGACTCACGCTAAACTTTACACAGTGATTGACCAGGTGTGCAAATGTGAGACGGTTAGGTAGCGTTTGAGCTTTTCTCTATATGCCTTTTTAGTCTTAATACGACTGCTTCTGACACAACTTCATGTCTAGTAGTGAAGCAATTGAGCTTCTACTTTCCACACAGCTACTGTTATCTACAAGCAGAATGGCTACATTGCACAAATGTTTACACTGCACTGTTTGCACACGTTTTAAATGCTGTACACGTTTTTATTTTATTCCTTTTGTATATTTTTATCCTGTATATTGTTATTCATATTATTATTATACACTGCTGCTGGCTAGCTAGCTGGCAGAGTCGCTGCCCATCTTTAGGCGCAGGCTGAAAACTCACCTCTTCAAGAAGTACTACCCGGAGCCTTCCTCGTAGCACTTATTGCACTCGTATTAGTTGCTGCACTTATTGAATTTGTATTTGTTTACTGCACTTATCCTATTCGTAGTAGTTTGTAGCACTTACTATATTCGGATTAGTCTGTTGCAATTATTGTTTTCATAGTAATCTGCCTCTGCACTATACTTTTGCTCTGGCTTATGCTTTGAGATGCTTGTTTAAGAAAGGAGATGCACTTATGACTTCTGGTGACTAGTAGTTCTCTTGAATACCTATGTTGAATACACTTCCTGTAAGTCGCTTTGGATAAAAGCGTCTGCTAAATGACTGTAATGTAATGTAATGTAATGTAGCTGAGAGCTGCCAAACGGAATTTCGTTGTATCACTACAATGACAATAATAAAAAACCTCTTTATCCTCTTTATCTTTATCCTCATTGCCATAATAAGTAGTTTTGGACTGAGGCCTTGTACTGAGTATTACGGTAGGAGGCGGGGCCTGTTGGAGCGTGGCTGGCCGGCTGGGCGTGTCTTTGTCTTTGTGTATGTGTTGTCCTGTAGGGCACCGCACGGCACGGCTCGGCTCGGCTCAGCGTCTCAGACACATCCGTACAGAGAGCAGAGCGATAGAGAGGAGCGGTGACACACAACCCACCCGAGCGTGTCAACAGGACAGCCGGCGGCCAGCGTTGAACCCCCCGCTGTCCGGTTTGGATTTAACCGTGGCGTCTGCTGCAGCGGAGAGGAGGCTGACTTAGAGCCGGTGGAGCCACTGCAGCAGGGAGGTTAGGAGCGGAGGGGTGAGTCAGCGGAGGCGGAGAAGACACCCGTCCGAGCACCGGAGCCTCCACCCGCACGGCCGGAGCCTCCACCCACCCGGAGCTCTCCCACGGCCACAGCTGTCATCCAGGTAACACTGAAGGACCGGGGACTGTTTCTCTGATGCTCAGGGTGAGGGTTAGGTGTGATCCCATAGTATAATAATACAGGTGCGTCCTTACTCCCCCTGTATTATTATTATTATTATTATTATTATTATTATTATTATTATTATTATTATTATTACATTACATTACATTACATTACAGTCATTTAGCAGACGCTTTTATCCAAAGCGACTTACAATAAGTGTATTCAACATAGGTATTCAAGAGAACTACTAGTCACCAGAAGTCATAAGTGCATCTCCTTTCTTAAACAAGCATCTAAAGCATAAGCCAGAGCAAAAGTATAGTGCAGAGGCAGATTACTACGAAAACAATAATTGCAACAGACTAATCCGAATATAGTAAGTGCTACAAACTACTACGAATAGGATAAGTGCAGTAAACAAATACAAATATTATTATTATTATTATTATTATTATTATTATTATTATTATTATAAAGCACTCTATTGCTGTGATATTCATGAAAGTTTTCTGGTATAATACAGTCACTTAAGGACCACATCACACTGTAAGGTGTTGTGCACCCTATAAGTTTATAAAATATATTACCGCTCTAATATAATATAATCTATTTCTTTATTTAAAAAAAAAACCCAAAATATTAAAATCTAGAAAATTATTATTTATACTATTATTAAATGATATTACTAATCCGTGATTGGTTCAAACGTTTTATGAGGCAAAAGTGCCAGAACCAACAAGCAAATAAGACAAATAAGTCGATTAACTGATTATTCGATTGACAAGATAATTAATAAGCAAAACATTTGATTATGAAGTATTTTAATATATTTTATATTATTTTTTAAGCAAAAAATTGCTACTGGCTCCAGCTTTCCAGCTCCATGGTTTTGTGAATATTTCTAAATTCTGTATGATTCTGAAGAAATTGCATATCTTTAGGTTTTGAACTGAACATAAATGTTATTTTCTAACTTCTTTTTTTTTTTTTACTATTGGAGAAAATTACTTGCAGATGAAACAACACCAATAAAAGTAATCTTAGTTGGAGCCTTACAAAAGTAAGAGAAAATCTGTCTTTTTCCCCCTTGTTTTTCCCACAGTGGGCTCCAAACCACCAGGCATTATTTCTTCCCTGGTCTTCCAACCATGATACAGACTCATTTTAGAGATGCAGCAAAATGTCTGTCAAGTTGACAGTATCCCAAATTATATTGTTTGCATTTCTATGCGAAAAGCATGCCTGTTAGTGTCACACTGATACTCTTAATGACAATGTGGCGACCTCCCAATCGCCTTAACTGTTCCGGGTGGAGGAAATGATGCGGTAGCAACGACCCCCTGTGGGTTTCCATCCCTCCGCATACAGGCGATTTATTTAAAGCATGCTGGAGTCCATTGGTTTGGTTGTCACTGAACAGAATCACCAGTTGGTTTGGGTTTGTCTGCAGCACAGAACATTTATCTTATTGCAACCTGTCACTTCCTGGTCCTATGGTATAATCCCTAACCCCCCGAGAAGAAAGGCTGATAATGGATCCCCTGTTTTTTTAATGCTGTTAATGAACCGCAGGTCTCTGTTATCTCAGCAGCCATAAAGCGATCCTGCTTACATCCTGGTGAGTGAGTTTGATCATGCCAGAGAGTTGAGTGCATCCGGGGTGAAGGATTAGTCTTCCAGAACTGTTACCATCGGAAGCACATGAGGACGGTGCATACCATCGTGGCTTTGCCTATATGATGAATATAGCAGCATTATAATGAGTGTATGTGTCTTGACTAACTATTACGGATACCTATGTTGCCTGTATCCCATGAGGACAGAGAGACACACACACAATTCTACTGCTGAGCATACCTCCTCTGCTAACGGATCAGTTGGTGTGTGTGTGTGTGTGTGTGTGTGTGTGTGTGTGTGTGTGTGTGTGTGTGTGTGTGTGTGTGTGTGTGTGTGTGTGTGTGTGTGTGTGTGTGTGTGTGTGTGTGTGTGTGTGTATCTATAGCGTGGGGAAGCTGTCTAGTGTGTATGCACAAAGAACATTCACCAGTGTCTCCTGAGTGATGCTCATGCATGCTTTTACATTATTTGCATTCTGGAGTGTGTTTGTGTGTCTGTGGCTCAGTCTCAGGATGAATGAGGAGAGAGGGGAATACAGTGGGGAGATGGAGGGAGGAATGGAGGAGATGGGGGGAGGATGGATAAAGGTGGAAGGGATAGTGAGGAGGAGCAGAAGAAGGAGGTTGAGAGGAGAAAGAGAAAAAGGTGAGGGGGGAGGACAGAGGAGGAGGAGGAGGAGGAGGGAGGAGACTTCTCTCCCGTGTTTTTCCTGCTCTAATTTGCTTTGACAGCTGCTCCATTGGCTCAGGCTCTGAACCAGCCTTTACGTTGTATTGGAGAGAGAGAGAGACACTAAAGGCTGGCCTGCACCAACAGGGACAGATTAGAGATTACTCTGATTAGTTCTAATCAGAGTTTAGCAAAACTAGGTTTAAAATGAGCAAATCAAGGTTTGAAATTGAGGAGAGCTAAATTGCACCATTTAAATCAAATTTCGTTTAGTAAATCTAAGTTTGAACCAAAATTAAATAGAGTTTAAACAATATGTAGATGCTTGCTTAGACAATTCAAAATAAACAAAAAGTAGATACATTTCTGTGCTGTCGGGAACCTAACACATTGGCTAAAAGATCTGTTAGAGAGGCAAGTGTTACATATGATGGCTCTAACTCCTTCTCGTTTGGAAAAACTTGCTTGCTGAATTAATGGAGCAATATGGCCAAATAATGGAAGTGACATCAGCACAGTAAGGATAAAAGAGAACATGAATTCCATCCCGGTTTAGAGTCAAATTTAACTGATGTTTAAAGAGAAGTAAACATTTTAGTCTTTCATCATTTTGAGCTTTTTAAAGTTTGGGGCAACAAGATTTGACAAAAAATTTAGTGCAAACATTCAACTGTGCAATACTCTGCATTAGTCTGACATTAACACTGCATTTATTTATACTTTACATTTAAACAATTATTATTTGCTTTTCTTGCATTTTTAGTCACTTAATCATAGATCCCATTATACAGTATTATTATTATATTTTCACATATATTTTAGTATGTAGAATTATTTTTTGTATGTATGTTTTTTCTTATATATTGTTGTTATACTTTAATATCTTGCACATATATTTATTTATTAAAAAAGTAGTCAATGTTAAATTATATTCTAGAATGGGAACAACTGTAGTCTCTGGTCTTTATTATCCAATATCGCTTTGTATTATAAACCAACCCCAAACATATATTGTTTTCTGAGAGAGTAATTAGGACAGCAAGGGCTCATTAGATTCAGTATTATGTTATGAAAAAATATAGCAGTTTTAGTTGAAATAATCTGAGTATCTACTTAAAAATCTCCGAAACACAGTGGTGAAACAGTTTGCTCACTTTTAATGTTTTGTGACAGTGTATTTAGCTACCAGCTAATGTTACTACCGGAAAACACTCTGCTGATTACCTCTCGGTCGCTTTTCATAATTATAAGCACATGCTTTCTCTCAGAAAGTTTGATTATTTTGCACTTAAGTTCTTAATTAAATAAAAAATATTCAGCACTTTTAAATTTCCAAGTATTTAATTCACACAAGAGTATACAAAACCACAAGGTAATTTCATATAGAATCTTTTTTATTGAAATGAGAGAAAACACGCCATATCTTGATATATGTCGTTATCAAGATATGAAATTACCTATATCGGGATATACAATTTTGGCCATATTTGCCAGCCCTAAAAGAAAGTATAGATTTTTAACACATTTTTAAAGATATGTGTCTTTAGTAGGAACCAATGAGGTTGAGACCGAAAGCCACAGACAGGGTGGGGGAAGTTGGAATGTATTGAGAGACTGACCACTGGGACTGGTCCAACAATTTCAGAAATTCTGCATAATAATAAAAAATACATTTTATTTGTATAGCGCTAGTAAATGAGAAAGGCACTCATTTGCACTTTCCATGAAACAGAAACAATAACAGCTATAACATTACAAAAAAAGGCAGAGAGATGACATAATAACAGTAAAAATTGTTATAAAATGATGCAAAGGTTACGGATATGTGTGGAAGCATGAGCAGTGGTGCCATCGACGTAGAGGGAGAAGTTGTGGTGGGATTTGTTTAGTGATTTGGGACCAATGATGATGATTTCAGATTTGTTGCTGTTGAGTTTAAGAAAGTTGCCTTGCATCCAGGTCTTTATATCTGTGAGGCAGTTGGTGATGGTCTAATGGACGGTGGGGGTGATGGATTTGGTGAAGATGTAGAGCTGGGTGTCATCAGCGTAGCACTGGAAATGGAGACCTTGGTGGCGTATGATATTACCGAGGGGGAGCATGTAGAAGATGAAGAGTAGGGGACCGAGTATCGAACCTTGGGGGACACCTTGAGAGACTGGGGCTGTGTCAGAGTTGAACTTATTGATACTAATGAACTAGTGGTGGTCTGAGAGGTATGATTTGAACCAGGAGAGGGTTGTGCCAGTAATATTGACGGAAGTCTCATGACGGTAGAGGAGGATGGAGTGGTTTAATGATTTCAAAGGCTGCACTGAAGTCGAGTAGGATTAGGATGTTGAGAGAGTGGTCATCTGAGGAGAGGAGGAGATTGTTGGTGACATTGATTAAGGGCAGTTTCTGTGCTGTGATTGGTTCTGAATCTGCATTGATATTGCCCGTAAAGTTGGCGGGTGTCAAGGTGAGTTTTGAGTTGGTAGGCAACAGGTTGGGCTAGTTGATGTCGTAGGAATTGTGCTAACATCAGACTTATCCTTTGAAGCATGGGAAATGAAATCCTCAAACTGACTTGCTCCCTTTCAGTGCTCAAAGACACGGCTTGCCTCCTTGAAGGCTGAGGTAATCTGCTCAACAACTGCACGATCGGGGCATCGACACCAAAATAACCCCTGTGTCCAAAATCCAAAGAATATGGCTGGTGCGCTCAGTCACCTTTCCGTGATGACAGGCTACATTACCGGTGTGTGTGTGTGTGTGTGTGTGTGTGTGTGTGTGTGTGTGTGTGTGTGTGTGTGTGTGTGTGTGTGTGTGTGTGTGTGTGTGTGTGTGTGTGTGTGTGTGTGTGTGTGTGTGTGTGTGTGTGTGTGTGTTCGTCCTTCACACTGTCATTTCAGCTTATTACAACTCGCAGCCGTGTTTTTACATGTGGACAAAGTGACAATTAGGCTTCTTAGACAGGGGCTCTGGTTTATGATGTTTGCCAGACTTGTGTTGACATGTGCGCAAGCCCATGTCTGGCGTACGCTCTCCTCTGACTACATCTGTATGTTTTGTGATGAGTTGCTCAAGACCTCTCCCATCAGCTTTTACTCAGCTTACAAACTTTCTTTAGTGAGGAAAATAGTTCTCTATCTGTCTGTGTACATTTGTACATATGCAGGATGGACGAGGAGAGCGCAGCAGACCAGGGAAGGATTGTGATAGATAGCCAAGTGACAGAGGATAGTATGTCATCTCGCAGCACCCTATGGGCATCATACGTCAGCTGTCACAGCAGTATGTACACCGTTAACACTCCCAGCTGCAAATCTTCTCCCACATGACACAATGGAAGATTTCTCACGGAAATGGAACTGGATGCTGAAAAGAAACTCCAAACTCTCGACCTAAACTGATATCAGATGACTTCTAGGTTACCACAAATAAATGATAGATGATTCATCGTCTACATTACAATGAATTCGCACAAATTAGTTGGAGAAAGATTTTAACACTGATGTTTGTATTGTGGTTGTTTAACTTCTATTTTGTGCTTTGTTCTACGTATTCTTTTTTAATCGTGTGTAAGTGCATTATGCACTTTAAATCAAATTAATTGATTGGTTGCGCATACTTTTAGTTTTACCTCAAATATGTTTGGTTATTTGTCTACTTGTGTTTCTTTCCCCACTTGGACTTTGTTGCCGCAATATTTCATTGGTTTTGCTCCAAGTCCATCCTGTACAGTTTGTAGGAAATACTGCCTATGTGTATGGGAGTTCATTCTTGATCTCGGGAAGAGTTTTTTGTGTGACAAAATCATTTAAACTCAAAGGTTGCACTTTCTCTGAGCTCTCGGCTATCTCTAGGTCTCCATCCTCCTGCTCAGGAGTCGTCACGTGTGGCGCTTCAAACCTGCGAGCAGGTTTGTTGTTTATCAGTGACAATTTACCGTAGTAATGGCTGTCAAATGTTCTTCACACTACTTGGACTGACTCATGCAGTGTTGGTCCGCTCTTTAAAACGTGGCGTTTGCTTGTGTCGAGCTCTCCCCCACTGCTTGTTTTCATTTGGTGTCCTCATCAAGTTAACAAGCTCAGCAACTTAATTAAATGAATGAGTTGGTGGTTCTGTGTGAATGGATCATAATCAGAACAGGCAGCTTCAAGTGCAGCAGCTGGAGAGCCTGCATCGCTTTGTGTGTGTGTGTGTGTGTGTGTTTGTGTTTGTGTTTGTGTGTTTGTATGTGTGTGTGTGTGTGTGTGTGTGTGTGTGTGTGTGTGTGTGTGTGTGTGTGTGTGTGTGTGTGTGTGTGTGTGTGTGTGTGTGTGTGTGTGTGTGTGTGTGTGTGTGTGTGTGTGTGTGTGTGAGTGTGTGTTTGTAAATCATGGGTACAGCCTGTTTTCTGCATCTGGGGACTGGAGCTTGAAGCAAAGGATTGTGGGTGCAGTCTGGTTCTGGTTGACTGGCCTTGACAGCAAGCGAAAGAGCGAGAGAGAGAGAGAGAGGGCGAGAGAGAGAGAGAGAGGCGAGAGAGAGAGAGCGAGAAAGAGAGAGAGAAAGAGAGGGAGGTAGAGAGAGATGGTCTGTAATTAGTGCTCTGGGCCGACAACTGACTGCCACATTCCACATCTGTAAATGACAGAGTGCAGGCTGGACTCTCTTTCTCTCTCTCTCTCTCTTTCTCTCTCTCTCTGTCTCTCTTGCAGTTCGGTCAGACTGGTTGTTTCCACATCACAGGGTTCAAACCTCCAGAGGAGGAAGGAGATGAAGGCGGTCCTCATTGACCCCCTCCTCTCTCGTCCTCCTCCTCATCGTCCCCCTCCTCTCTCGTCCTCCTCCTTCTGTGACACCCTCCCTTCATCTTCTTAGGCCAGAATTCAGACTGGTTTTCTTATCTCAGACAAGGGGACCAGATCCCTTCGCCAGTATCTTGATGCTACAATTGTCTTGATTTTTAATATGCTCTTGCTTCACATTTCAATTGGGCCCTGTCAATCTCAATCAAGATCGATTGAGATTGACAGGGCCGTAGAAATAGAACAATCTAGAAGGACATTCCCATTTAAGTCAACATAGCAGGATGGTCAGAGGGGCGGCCATTTTAACGTGTAACTTCGCCCTCGCAAAGAACCGTGACCATTGTAACTCATTCTATTTCTTTGATCAATGCATAATGCTGAGCTCCATTTTCGTTTGAACTAATCAATTGACCACATCAAACAAATCAAATGTTCGTCAAACTTTTTTTCTTATGGAATCAGCATAGCTCTTTGATAAACAACGTGAACAATGTACAGCTCTTCATCAACTTTTTTTTTTTATGACGACTATAAAATCATTTTCAACCGCAAGTCTGTTTTTTAATTCAAATATTAAAAGTAAGTTGTCTGTTGAATCTGTCAAATGCTGCTTGCAGGCTGCAGAAAACGGGAGTAAAATTTCTGTTACCAATGTCTATACCTAACTTGCAAATTTCCCCACTGTGGGACTAATGAAGGATTATCTTATCTTAACCCTTCATGTCCACTGGATGTAGCTGTCTTTGTTGTGGTTCCTTCCCAGAATAAGTCAGTTCTTCAATAGCCACCAATAGACATGTTTCAAATTTTTTGTTAAAATGACTGCTGTCTGCTAAACCCTGTTAGAAAATGATAACATTGAAGATTAACTTCTATGGAGGAGTGGATTGAGTGATGACCCTCCCTAAAAATAAATCCACCTTTTGCCCTGAATATACAAGTAAGCAAGACCGCAGCATTAATACACCAACCAGTGCCTCCATAGCAACACCATTCAGAAACTATGCGATGGGAGTTTGACACCAGCTTTTGAAACTGAAACTGGGGGAACCGAGAAAGTGAAAGCAACCTCCTCCCTGCCACGCCAAGCAACACACCTCCACCTAACAACAGAGGCCAGCCTGGTACAAGCAGCTATCACAGTCATCCAACAGACTCTGGACGGTTTCTCATTGGTTGCATGATGAATGGCAACAAAAAGAAAATGAAATGTAAATGAATCGCCAAATCAATATAACACTAGCCTGTGATGAAAAATGTAATATGCTAGCTGCTATTGCAGGTTCCAACCCACAGCAACCGCTGTTCCATAGTAACCTACTCGCAAAGTGCAGGCTGACAGGGACAATTATCTTGTGAATATTATTATTTATTAGTTAAAAAACAATTCAAATTTGAATGAGTCCATAACTTTCATATTGCCATACTTAATGAGCGTTTTCTGAAAGCTATAGCTAACTTCACGCTGGCGTTATTATATCACAGCTAAGGGGCGTTATTCAGCCCAACACGAGGTGGATCACAATAAAAAGCACGGCCTGTCGTGAGCTGTTCCTTCAATGGCTAATGGCCTGCATTTATGTAACGCTTCTCTAGCTTACCAGAAAATTATTGAATTTCCTTCTCCTGCCTAAGAGGCATATATAAATATATATTCACAAGTGGATTTTATGTAAAGATAGCACATCAGAGAAAAAGCCGTAACTGATACACTGCTCTCGAGTGTGGTGGACATTAGAGTGCTTCCCACTTTACTCTATGTCGATCGAGGACAAATACTAAAATGATAAGGTTTGCGATATTCTGTACTTTTGTAAGTGACGACAATTTACGGGCAAGCTCAAAATCAACAGTGTGGTAAACCTGTCTCTTAATATAGTCTGACTTCTCTTCTCTGTCTGTGGCTCTCAGCTCCAACCGACTGGTTTCTCTGAAGGCCTGAATCAATGGAAATGAGAATGAAATTGTTAAAAAGAAAAGACTCACTGGCCACTGTAGTTTTTAACAAATGTTTCTCCAGCAGGAAGAAAAAGCTTTATTAATTGGGGACTACTTTTAGCAGCGGATGAATTCACATTTAGTGCTGTAGTGAGTATATTCGTGGCAGCAGTGTTTTGGGGATTGAGTCAAAATAAACTACAGTGTCTCTAGAATTGGAATACCGAGGCAGAATTTAGTCTATCTACTGAAAGAGCACAAACAGTTGCGGTCCTGAAACTGAGTCAGGATTGGCATATTAAGTACGGATTCAAAAGAATAGCTTAAATTTGTTTTGAATAGTGGTTGAATTAATTGTTTTGGCCTGTAACCCTTTGAGGCAGTATAACTGAACAATTAGAAGTCACATAAAAATGCTTCTTCCATGTTTCATGTGTTGTCTCTTCTTAGTAAAGTCTTGATAGCAGTCGTAGGATAGAAAGCGATAGGGTGCGTGTGTGTGTGTGTGTGTGTGTGTGTGTGTGTGTGTGTGTGTGTGTGTGTGTGTGTGTGTGTGTGTGTGTGTGTGTGTGTGTGTGTGTGTGTGTGTGTGTGTGTGTGTGTGTGTGTGTGTGTGTGTGTTAGTACACCTGCATGATGTAAGATAGCCGGACATGCGTGGCAACCTCATGCCGATGAAACGGCTCTCGGCACACTAAAATATTTATGGCAGTTTTTCAACCGGTCTTTGCCTCTTCAGCTGCTGCCGGCTGAAATGGGAATCCACCAGATCCTATATAATACGAGAAACTGCTGAACTCTGCTGTACTTTGGGTTTCAGAAGTGGCATCGATCTGAATTATTAGTTGGGCAGTGGTATGTAGTTTCTATTAAATGCACTTAGCATCAAGAGTAGGCAGACAAGGGTGGATATTTTATTTCACTGTTTGGGGGGTGGTTCAATAAACATAAAAACATTCTCATATGCAGTTGCTGAAGAGGACACCAATGGTGCTGCCAAAAGTACTGTTGTAGCAGTTATTGATATAATAAATGTTTATGGAGGGAAACCCTATATACCGGATAATTTATAGGCAAACAACTTAAGGGTTGTAACACAACAGCAAGACTATTTCCTTTACTTCTTCACAAGTAACAACAGATGGCACAAGGGCTCCTTGTGCCATCTGTTGACTTCGCCCAATGACACCATTATGAAGAAAAACAGCAATTGTAAAAAAAAGGTTAAACTATAGTGTTAACCCTTTTCTTCCTGGGATACAGGCTTTAAGTGTAGAACACAAGTGCACACTTTGTTTTGTAACAGTTTATTATCGTCTGCATAGTCAATTATAAGATTCCTAATTAGAGAGAGAGCGAGTGTAGGATTTCTAAAAGTTACAAATTGAGTGACGGCTGACTCATATCAACTACAGTCTAACAGAATGCTGTTGAAACAACGGTTAAATCTATTCTAGGCATCTAATAATGATAATAATAATAAAAGTAATAAACCCACTTTATAACAAATTTAGCCAGGTTTTGATGTCTTTTGACCTTTAGAGGAGCAAATAAATGCTTACTCGAGTTTATTCTTAATGAAATTGTTGCATACTCATTTTCAGTTTTTATAGCCCATTTCTAAACTACACGAAAAGTTAATTACAACCACGTAAAATCCAGCAATACTCGACCGTACATGAGGCATATGAACTACTACTAGGCATATGAAAAAAAAATTACACCGTTTTCATGCTTGCTTGAGGTGTTTTTTTGCCTTTGTCGAAAAGATTTGAGTCAATAAATGGATTATGAAAGTGCTTTTGCCAAATAAATTCTGACGTAGCGAACATTTAACTCACTATCAATGGTTTCTGCTGACGGCTTCTTCTCAGATAGGCTCATAACGTGAAAAAACTTGTGTTTGCTCTTCACAGCATGAAAAATGTCCGACACTAGCTGACATGAAAGAGCAACTAAAACTTGCCCAGTTGAAACAAACTCCTGCAGTTTGCAACCTCTACTTCTTCCAATCGGATAACCGACCCACAGCCATGCGTAGCTTATAGCACCAAGCTCTGACTTTGCTTGACTGTTGAAACCAAACACGGCTAATGAATAATACATATATGTGATAATAATGTGAGAAACCACACTTCATTAGCATCACATGTTATTGCAATTACGCCTTTTTGGGACAGCTATGGCTCAGGTAGTTGCGGGTCGTCCTCCAATGAGAAGATCAAATCAGATGACGATGTGCGACCCCAAGTTGCTCCCTAGGGCTGCGCCCGCACTGGTCCATGAATGGGGTGTGAATGTGATAGTCCTGATTGGTAGGTATCACCCTGGGTGGTAGCCCCTGCCATCAGTGTATAAATCTTTGTGAATTGGTGAATTACATGTAGTGTAAAGTGCTCTGAGTGGTCGGAAGACTGGAAAGGTGCTATACAAATACAAGTCCATTTAACATTTAGAGCGATGTTAAAATGTGACCAACTCTGAAGATGGAATACAATTCTTTGTCTATCTACCATTCTGTTCTGGTAAAATAGTGTACAGCTGATACCAGAAAAGAGATTGATGCTGATAATTCCCTGTGGGCTTATCAACACGCAACACCTTTCACATTATCACGTAGTCATATGATTTATTGTTATTAGATATATTGATTAGAACGGTGATAGTTTGTAAGTCCTTTTAGTCTCACAAAAGAAATATGAATAGAAAAATCCCTGTAAGCTTTCAGCTTTGAACCCTGCTCACAGCGGTCTCAGTAAACAGGCTCTCAGTAAACAAAGTGTGATGAGAAGGACTTTTGTGCTTGACTGGAATCCAGAGAAGTGTTGAGGGGATGTGGGACCTTTGGCTTATGTTTGCCAAAAGCACTGCAGCTCTGTACCGGCGGGAGCCAGGTCATAGGAACAAGAACGCAGAGTCGTGATAATGTAAAAGGTGATACACAGGCTTCATATAAGGGGGAACAAAATATGAGCTGAAGTAGGATTTAATGTTTTGAGGATGCTCTGGGATGATTCATCTGCCAAACGGCAACCCACTGATTAAATAATAGCGTTGAACTGATCTTTGTAGGTAAGTTAGAGCACAGTTTTACCTTAAGGGGCTAAATGGGAAGTCTCAAAAAAATCTAGCATGTAGCACAACAGTATATGGTAGAGGGCATTGATCGTATTCGAAGTCGACATACCATTGCAACACAGCGTCCTTCCTCATTAGCCGTTTCCTCTGTGTTTCTTTGTGTTGGTGTGTAAAGACATACGCTTGTGTTGGCACCATGCCCAGCTGTATTTTGTTTGTTCCATTCTGCCTTTCCAAGCCCCAAAACATCAGTGTGATTACTGTCAGTGCTGATGTGTCATGGCCCGTCAAACTTCTGACAGTTAGGTTGAGTGGGAGGGAGGTGGGCGGTGTGTTTGTGTGTATGTGATCACTGACCTTTATATCTGAGTCCTTTTAGCTTCCGTGTGTTTGTGGTCCAGGGCTGAAAAACTCTATTGAATAACAATCCTGATATTAATCTGCTTCTGTGATTTAAAGCAGTTGTTAAAGGAGCAGTGTGTAGGATTTGGTAGGATCTAGCAGTGAGGTCGCAGATGGTGAATACCCATACGCTGACCCCTCCCTTTTCCAAGTGTGCAACCTATGGTGACTTCAGGTTACGTAAAAACGTCTCTAGAGCCAGTGTTTGGTTTGTCCTTTCTGGGCTACTGTAAAAACATGGCGGTGCAACATGGTGGGCTCCGTGGAAATGGACCAAGACAATCCCACTCTCAACTTGTCAAACACCTACACTTGGTCAGTTGCCCTACACTTCAAATGATGACACTCTCGGTACCTCTGTAGCATCAGTCTTGGACTTGTCAGAGATGGTTTGTCAGTTTCCGCTTGCGAAGTCGCTTCAGAAAAATCTTCCAAGTTCACAAGTTATGTACAGTTTCCTTTCACTACATACAAAAAACTTCCAGAGTAGGTGTTCTTATTTTTTAGGGTTTGCTTACCCTACAAAAGTACCTGGCCAGGCTTATGAGAAGATTGTGGTTTAGATTCAAATAAGTATGTTTGTTCATACAATACTTTTTTTCTTTATGTAACCGGTGTTACCTAAGTAGCCTACCTAAGTTACGCACAAAACTACTGTAAAAAGCGTCAACGTTGAATTGTTTCACAGTGGACATTACCAACGGACTCCTGGGTTAAAGTCTGTGTTTGTTAGACCCAACCTCCCAAGGCTTCCTAGCCAACCCTTCGAGGACTATACCACTCTTAATACATCAGTTGCTTTCCGTCTTATAATGACGCGGCTGGGTTTGCATTGGAGTAAGCTGAAATCCAGGTGCTGCACATACGCTAAAGGATGCTTTGGTGCAACTGTATCAGATGCCGAGCGTATTGCTGGCACTGCTCTGCAATGGTTTGGGTACGTCCTAAAGGACAGGTGATTCTGCCCTGGCATTGCTGATGCAATAGGTGTTCCCTGTCAGGTACCCCAGGGATTGCTGGGAAAATATTATTGATCCCATACAAAGCCCAGAGAGGCCTCGCCCCAGGTTATCTATTAGACCTCTTGTTGCTCTGGGTCCCCTTCCCCCACCCTGAGATCTTCGGCGTTTGCAGTCAGGACTCCGAGACTGTGGAATAATTAAGATTTCAGTGCTGTTTCATCTTTTAGAAATCCTCTTTTTTAGAATTGTTTGGAAGTATGTTATTTCACATTTACGTTTGTTTACACTCTGTGTTTTCATCTGTTTAGTTTTTCACTAATTCATGTCATTCTCTTAATATTTAAAATATGTTCTGCTCTATTGTGAAGCACTTTGTAAGAGTGTAAGGAAAGCTAAGCTAAGGAACATACAGTGAGTCTTAGTTTCAGGGGATTATACTCTAATTAAGACATAGTTATAAAAAACTATATTCCATGTCTGCTAACAGATCCCCCTAAATCCTACAAACTGCTCCTTTAATTGTTACATTACCATGATGAGGAATCACATGCTGAGTGGTTATAGCATAATAGGCCTGTTATATTACTACAACCGTGATGCTGATGAGCTGGCTGATAAAGCAGCTGCTGCCTGTGTGTCTGACTTTCTGTAGCAACGTGACCGCAGATAAGGAGTGGAATTGAAAGGAACGTTCAGACATTTTGGGAAATATGCGTGTTTGTCTTTTGCGAGTCAGATCAGAAGATAAGTAACTGTTTCATCTCCACAACAGGATGTGTTTAGCTTAGCTATGCTTAGCATAGAGGTTGGAATTAAAGGGAAAACTGTTTCAAGAGTGAAAAATAGACCTTCCTACTGCAGTCTAGCAATATAACAATATTCTGTAAGTTGTGAGACAATAGAAGTTTGTCTAGCCCCAGAACTTTTCTCCATTGAAACCATTTCTCTATGGTCCATGCATCCATATCATGGAGTACCTTGATTTGTTATATATTCAATCCACTAGATTAGACATTCCCATCTGTTTAAGTCTATGCTAAGTCATTTTCATGTTGAAAATCGATTCGAATTACTAAAATTTTCAAATTGCAAGAGCGTCAGATAAGAATTTCTCTGATGGATTGCTGTGAAAACCACTGAATTGTGATGATGCTTGATCCAACTTTGGAGCGCCTTGGGAATCCTCTTTATAGACCCACGTTACCTTTATTATTTTATGGGTGAGATCCCACAGCAGGTTATACTGCTTTGTACTGGGTAAGTACAGGCTACAGTCCTCCTTAACCTGTACCTTGACGCAGATTGCACACAGGTGGTGTCAGTAGCATTGCTGCTCTGGTGCTGCTGCTGCCAGCCCTCAAAAGATCACTTACAATGTCTATTTTGGCTGAGAACCGAGCGCCGCGCAAAATAAATAGGTGAGGCGTAGAATGCTTGATAGCGGACAGAATCGTCAACCTCGTTTCAGTTGGCTCGGTGGAGTGGGCGGAATCAAATGTCTGGACCCAAACAACGAATCTCTGTGAGCGTCAGTCGGTTTTATAATACTGTAACAAAATATCACCACAAAAAAAAGTGATATAAATTCTAGCTCGTATTTTCCATCCCTCGTGTACATTAATACTTAAGAGTTAAGCTTCCTAGAGCTAGAAATTCAGCTGTGTTTCCGCTAACACAGTAAAGAGGCTAAACCCAATGAAACATTTAACATTTTTACATTTGCAGAGCTCCAATGTTCCTAGGATCCTGAGGTTTGTAACTACTTCAGCACTTGCAATAATTTCACCCAGTGAAGTGAGCCGGCTAACTTAACTAGTTAGGCCTGTATGCTAACTTGAATGGGTAAAAAGTAATCCAATCTTGCCGCTCCTCTAGACTTTTCAAATGTTCCCGGACCGAATTAATCATGGTCTGTAGTGAAATTAGTAATTTATTGGGTTTTGCGACGCTCAAAGCAATTTATTTACCATTTTACAGCTGAAACAGATTTGGCTGATGTAATAGTGAACAGTGATTTATTGTGAGAATTTTTGCTCAGCCCTCACAGTGTACACCATTGTATTTGTCTTATTAAACTGCAACTGACTAAAATTAATTTTGTCACTTTCTTGTTCTGCAAATTCATAAAGTCCCTGTCTCATGCCAATAGAGCATCATATGATGGGAAGTGGAACTGAGAGGGAGTGAGAGCGCGACGACTTGGCTTGATGTCAAAATCAATGCAGACCTCAGTAATAATAAAAATGTTTTTGTAGGAGGTGAAACTGTTGAAAAAGTAATGGAAAGAAAGGCTGCCCGAAGACCGGGAGAGGGCCCGGCGGCATTGTGAGGCCGCGTAGAGGGGTCAACTCTGCCGGCAATTACAACCGACAAGCCTTTGATTTCTTTTCGGTCCAAAATGTCAATCCATGTCCCTGAGAACGCTGACTCACAACTGTTGCCCAAATGCCTGCAGTTTAATAATCTTGAGCACTGGAGTCATGCTGCTGGTATCACTGAGATTATGTGTGGGCGAGGGAGATAGAGACAGACTGATTTAGATAGAAAGAGACAGGGGGAGAGGCTCTGTGCTTTTCTTTGATCTCCACCAGGCTTGTGTGTGTGTGTGTGTGTGTGTGTGTGTGTGTGTGTGTGTGTGTGTGTGTGTGTGTGTGTGTGTGTGTGTGTGTGTGTGTGTGTGTGTGTGTGTGTGTGTGTGTGTGTGTGTGTGTGTGTGTGTGTGTGTGCGTTTCTACAAATAAATTGGCAGCTTTTTTCTATTTTCTGTGTAAGTCTGTGTAAATCAAACTTTTCTTAGAGGCTGTTATGTCATTGTATCCACTTGTTTGTGCGTGTGTTTGTGTGTGTGTTTGTCTCTGTCTTTTACAAAAAAAACACACACACATATGCACACTTGACAGGTGCCAGTCTCTGTAATATCTGTAGACAGCTCAGTGGTTCCATTCCAGCACTGGCGGATGGTTTTCATTGACCAGTGCCCTTTCCTTCCTTCCCAGTACCCTTTTTTCCTTCCTTTCTTCCTTAGTTCCTTCTTCCTACATCCAGTCTGGATAAAAGCATGTCCCTCTCCAGCCCAAGCCCCAAGGGAAGAGTGCAGGCTTTGAAGGGAATCTTCCATAGTGGCCAACCAGTGGAATTACAACTTCCTGGTCCGTCACGTGACACTATTGGGCTCAAAAATACTTTTCCCCATAGACTCACTATGGGGAAAGAGATGTCAGTATATAAGCAGAAAGTTGGAAAACACGAATAGCCCTTATTTATAGCATTATGTCCTAAAAGTAGTAAAATGCACTAATGGTCAAATCCAGAGTTATTTTCTTTTCTATATTCTCGGAAAGAGGCGGAGACCTGAGGCTGAACCGAGGGCTTGGAGGCGGGGTTAAAATAAATACCTGTGCGCTTGCTCTATGTGCCCCCTGGATGTGGAGGATTGCCAAAAGATCTGGGTAATTTTATGCTTGGATCTTTTTTTTTTTTGCTTCACACGCCAACTAAGCAACTTCCATTGGAATAAACGGGGCCCCGCCTCCAATGCACTCTTTACAAATCCATGCTCTAGCCTTGAACTTTGAAAGCCCTCACCAAACAGTAGAAATTGCCAAGGATTTAGTGCTACCCACTGTGCCCTGCATGTGTGTATGCAATGCATACGTGTGTGTGTGTGCGTGCGCGCGCATACAGAGATGAAATAGCTTGCCAATTTAGCCTCTGTGAAGTCTGTCTGTGTCCACGTCCAGCTTCACAGCCGAGGGAAGGAAAAAGGCTGGGGTACATTTTATAGAGTAGTAATTCACAATAATTAGGTGTTGTACTGAAGGATTGGTTTGATTTTATTTCCCTTGGATACTTTTCAATGTCTTTTTCCAATTAGGTTTTCGCTTCTATGAAGCTATATTTGTTCTTTATGCCTGTTTTGCACCGTTAGATGAGGCTGCATTAATGACGTTCTCTGTGGTTTTGGCTTTGACGGTGCACTTTACGGGTTTAATGCAGCACTTATTCATACGGGTGTGTCTCTCTCTACTTGACGGGCTATACGCAGTTCGGATTTGTGGGCCATGATTCAGTACAAAACAATACAGGTACAGTTACATTTGTAAAAGTATGATACACTGCCGTTCAATGCTGATTTGAACCAGTTCAATTATGCTGCAATTTGAGAAGCTGAATAAAAAAAGATCAATAGTTCCTCAACTTTAATTTCAATTAAGGAATCAGATATATCCCTGATTTTATGTGTTGTAGTATATGATGGTTAACTGTGAAGCCTGTACTCGGTGGAAATCTATAGCTGGGCTAAAGACCCACACATTAAAGAACTTGAGACAAAATTGTGTGATAATACAACTGTAACACAGAAAGTGTTCAGTTAACATTATAAACATGAGTTTATTGTATCAATCTCTAGTATAAAGTCTTCTAGCATGATGTTCATTTAGTAAATTATGGTCCATCTAGAGTCAAATATACCATAAAGTGGAATATGATTTAGGGCGGGTTTCCTGTGATTGACAGGTTGCTGTCACTACCAGAGACGTTTACGGCCTCTCTACGTCACTCCTTCGCATTCCAAATATGGTAACTTCCGTTAATTGGCTGCAAAAAACAACAACATTGCCGAGCCATAATCCAAGATGGCGACGGTGAAATCGGCGAACTCAAGGCTTCAAAACAGCATTCCAAAAACCAATGGATGACGTCAAGCTGATTACGTCCATTACTTATAAACAGTCTTTAGTTTATCCAATCCTGCTTCTGTAAAAAAAAAATCATGTTTAACGTAAATCATGATTTAAGTAATTTAGTTTTTATCGTAACAGCAACCTTTACACCTCAACCAAGGGTAAGGGTTTTTTTGGCATGTCCACCCTGGTTTTTCAATGCACAAATTGTTCATTAGAACAGAAATGGATACAAACGCTCTCATGCAGGTATATTAGGCATACTGTAGAGGAGGTGTTTATGGAACTGTAGTGACATGTGTGTGTGTGCCAGGAGCACATCAGTGCACCAGCTTCATGTGAGGCTTCTTCGTGTAGGCGGAGGACCAAGCCTAATGTTTTGCATCCGCATTACACAGCAGCACCCAATTTGTATTGACACGTCCCTCCGGTCGGCCGCCCCGACTCCTACAGAGAAAGAGAAGTCATGACAAACTGTGAAATGAACATAATTGGCACTTTGCTGTCACAGTCACTTTACTCTGTTGCTGCATGAATATAGGCTTTCATGTAGTCTCACTCAATGATATAAATACACACACCGCCCGCTTTCAACACGCCGACTTAGCTCTGCTCATTCATGATAATGGTGACCCAATCATATGTCGTCTGTTGTTGGTCATTGCTTCGGTTTTCCTCCGTGTTGCTTTTTTGTCACAACGCTCCGTTTGCCTCTTTTCATTTTCACAAAAATGTATCCAAATATGACAGAAGGTCTGAAGAAAGCTGTTTATTGTGGCTCTCTCACGACACGCAAGATAACCGTGAGTGGTTTTGGCTGTGAGCATGTGTGTTTGTAGTGTATGCATACGCTCATCTGATACGGGGCTGGAGACGGAGTGTCTTGTCTGTCTGTGGCCCAGCTGTCCAGGGACGTGTTTGTGGGTGAGCGTGGGAGTGCAAGTTCGTGTGTGTGTGTGTATGTGTGTGTGTGTTTTGTGTGTTTATCCCTGCCGTTATCTGTGACAGATAGTTATGAGCAGACAGACTGACGCTTTCCCAAGTGTTAGCCTTGGGGCGGACTGGGGAGAGGCATGAGGGTGTGTGTGTGTGTGTGTGTGTGTGTGTGTGTGTGTGTGTGTGTGTTTGTGTGAGAGAGAAAGAAAGGGAGAGATGAGCGTCTGAAATGCTCTGTTTCATCCCAAACTCCCCCACTTTGTTTTTTTCTTCCCTTGTTCTTTGCATTATTGCTTCCTTTCTTTTTCTTTCAGTTTCTCTCATTGTTTCTCTTTGCTTCTATCACTGCAAAATATATATTCAAAAGTTTTACATTATCATATCTAGTATTAAACTAGTTTTTCATTCTAAGAGGACCATGCTATTTACTGCAAATGATGCCAACTTTTCATTAAAAAAAAAATAGTTTGCTCTTGGGGAGTCAGCCTTATCTGACTATTAAATATGAAGCTGTAGCCAGCAGCTGTATGGCTTAGCTTAACATACAGGTTGCCAACATGGAAGAACAGCTAGCCTGGCTCTGTCCAAAGGTAACAAAATCCACCTACCAACCCCTCTAGAGCCCACTTGAGGTTGAGTGGAGTATACAGGTTTGCAGCAAGTGGAGAATGTGTCCGTCACCAGCCAACCGTCCGTCTGTACCTTTCTAGTGAGACGTGATATCTCAGGAACGCCTGGAGGGAATTTCTACAAACTTGGCATAAACATTTACCTGGACTCAAGGATGAACTGATACGATGTCAAAGGTCACTCTGACCTCAAAAAACATGTTTTTGGCCATAACTCAAGAACTCATAATGACAAGTTCACACAAATGTCTGATAAAAGGGTGAAGTGATGAATGTAAAATGCAAGTTGACCGATTGGCGGCGGCATACATTCTTGTTTTCTGGCTGGTTTAGGGCGTAATGCTTTTATTTAGATCGCTTGAAATATATAAGCAGAGTGGGAGGCTTTGGCTATTTCCAGGATGCAGCACATTCAAGAGCAGACCTGGTACGTAATGAACGTAAAATATTTGTTCTATTCTCTAGGGCCGCTGTCCTGCTCTGTGAATCACTGGCTTCTCACCACTAAACACAGGCAATTGAGTTGTCTCAAACCCTGCACCACCCAAGCACACTTTGAGATGCTTTGAAAATATTTATATAAATAAATATAATTTGTATTGAGCAGTATTTAAGTTATAAGCACATGAATTATTTATATGTTTATTTAGTATGAAATTATCAAAACATTATTATCGAAACAAATCTTGAATTGAATGCAAATCTAATATGTGAAATGTGACAGACGGATTGCCGTGAGAGGAAGGGAAACGGAAATGAAAGGATATACGTTTTTTTGGTGTTTTGGTGTTTGTTGGAAGGTTTTGCAGGGTTAAACTGGGTAAGAAAAGTTCAATTCCTCATACAGTGAAGCCCGCTATGACTCATACACAGACACACTCAGCCACGCCGTAAAATATATATATATCCTTTTTTATAACAAAGAAGTCGCATTGAGATTAAAACCTCTTTTACAATAGAGAACAACCAAGACAGGGTCAAATAGAAGCATCCAGCTCATGACAGGACAACAACATCCAATAACAGCAGCAACATTTTATAAAATACATTACATCATACAGCGCCTTGACCAGGAAGCCTTTTGGACGTGTGTGTAAATTAATTAAAAGAACTGGAGCTATGTGACCGATTGCTTAACTCTAAGTTTAAAATAATTTAAAGAAAAAAGGGTCTCAAGTGGAAGCTTGGCCTCCAGATTGTTCCAGGACCAAGGACCGTAGTGGAACAGGCTTCTTTTGCCAGCCGCTGTACTGATAGAAGGCACTTTAATCTAAAGCCATTTGGGCGACCTAAGATTATGACTGCTTGTCAATGGACTGAATAAGAACAACAATTGTTGTTTTTTAGATTGTCCATGCATAGGATGGGATGTTTGATGATGTATGTGTGGGCTGCACTATTCTGAAATTGGACCAATGGATGCGAATGAATGAAGATTAAGGTCTACTATTAGTTCAGTGTGTGTGAACACCATTATTTGAGGATATGTTGGAATTAATGGATGACTGCAGTGATAAAAACCTGGCTTCACCTGTGCACATTAATTTGATTTTGATTTTTGAATTTGAATGCTGTAGCTGTTACACTGTGCATGACCAAAATTGCTTTTACCTCAAATTGCAGGATAATAAAAATAATTAATTAAAACCAACAGTAAAAAATCTGCAGGTTTAGGTTCTTAGGTAAACAGGCAGGCATGATACATAGGTACACAGGTTATTCTCTGAGCGAATGAATGAGAAGAGGAATGGAGGGAAGAGTGAGAGATGGCAAAATGCAAAACGGGAATGCGTTAGAAGGAGAGAAAAAAGTTGAAAGAAGAAGAAGAAGAGAGGGGACAGGCATGGAGGAATAGGGGCTGATTGCCTGACTGATTCCATGAGTCACTTCTCTGCAGGCGAGAGGCTGGAGAGACAGGTGGCTGTGTGTGTGTGTGTGTGTGTGTGTGTGTGTGTGTGTGTGTGTGTGTGTGTGTGTGTGTGTGTGTGTGTGTGTGTGTGTGTGTGTGTGTGTGTGTGTGTGTGTGTGTGTGTGTGTGTGTGTGTGTGTGTGTGTGTGTGTGTGTGTGTGTGTGTGTGTTTGTCCCATGGCTCACTGTGATGTGTGTGTGTTTGTCCCAGTGGCTCACTGTGATGTTTGTGTGTGTGGCACTGGCTGTAATCTTATTACCTGTTGTGTGTGTGTGTGTGTGTGTGTGTGTGTGTGTGTGTGTGTGTGTGTGTGTGTCTTACAGAGATACTGACCAGATGTGATCTTTGAAGTTGAAAAGTGTCGACCTGAGAGTCAAAATACACACACACACGCACACACACACACACACACATACAAACGCAAACACACAAACAAACACACACCCCCACACACATATAGATGTGTATTTGTTGGAATTTTAGTGGTTGCGGGACGTGTCTGCAGGTTGGACTCCAACACGCAAAGCTTTGAATAGTCAGCCAGTTGATATATTGTACGGCTCAGCTCTGTGAATCACTGTCACCAGCGGGGAGCACTATTATTTTGGGTTGTCCGTCCAATTCTCATGAAAGCAGTCTCTAAAAAATTTGGCACTACCATCTTCTTGGACTTAAACATGAACTGATTAGAATTTGGCGGTTAAAGGTCACTGTGACATCACAAAATACGTTTTTTTTTGGCAATAACTCATGCCCAGAATAAATAAGCAAATTCTTTAACGTCACACAAATGACCAATAGGATAAAATGATGAGGTGATGGGACGGACATGAATGTAAACTGCAACTTGACCGGTTGGCGTAGGCCTTCAAATGCAGACCGGCCTATCAGAGCGTTGCGTCTGCCAGCCATGACCAGGGTGCGACAACTGTTCCACTGTGCTCCAAGTACTCAATGTTTTTTTTTTTTTTTTTTTTTTCAGGCTGGTTTTGTAGATTTGGAGCTAGTTATGCTTAAATGTAAACAGTAAAACACATTTTTTATACTGCCATTGACCGCCTGCTGAATCCTCACTAACCACTCTTAACCAGCCCCGGCCTGTAGGGGGGTGATAAGACAGAGTCCACCCGCTGACCCCTTTGTACATGCAAAACCACTGAAACATGACTAACTTCACTCCATGTTCAACGTTCACAGTATTTATACCGATGCATCACAGTTCATCTGACGCTGATATACGGACGCTATTGCCGGTGTGGATGAGAGGCGTTTGACCCGTAGCGTGGATGTGCGTTGCATAAGGGGCTGCTGGCTCGTCGGGGAATAGACTGTGAACACTCCATTGATTCAGTGTCATGGCAATCGAAACACACACACACACACACACACACACACACAGGAAGAGCTGACGCAGGATCAATGAGAGGCCAACAGCCAGTCGATGTGGTGCCCTTGTTATGAGTTAGATCTTGCCTTGACAAGATACCTCTTTGTGTGTGTGTGTGTGTGTGTGTGTGTGTGTGTGTGTGTGTGTGTGTGTGTGTGTGTGTGTGTGTGTGTGTGTGTGTGTGTGTGTGTGTGTGTGTGTGTGTGTGTGTGTGTGTGTTTTCAATAACTGATCACTATTCAAGCAGATAAATGACTGACCCATTAAGTCTGATGGTGCAATTAAATAATAATAATAATAAGTAATTAAACACACAGCCAATGCAGTTGGTTTTTAATTTGATTTGTATCTTTCTTTCCTGTCTTTTTACTGTATTATCATTCAATTAATCAATACCTTCTTTTATATGACCAAATCGAAGGACTACGAGAGGTGTGACAAAATGCTCAGTTAAAGTGTTACAGAACAGTAAATCAGTTTATTTGAACCCATTTAGTTTCCATTCCTCTTCTTCTCTGTTTGTGACCGGATCCTGAGGCCCCTCACATTTCTATGATTGTGAAACACCCAAACTCTCATTTAAACTATAGCAGATTCATTTTTGCTCCAATTTGATTAAATTGAAATAATTTAATCCAACTGAAATCTCATTTACCATTAATTACTGACTTTCCATATTTTTAAATTATGGTTATAATGTTTCATTTAAAACAAGATTTAAAGATACAAAGTTTTTATTTGTCTCATGCTCATACAAAATGTGCGGTGAAATATTGGATGGCATACTCTTTAAGCTGTGCCAAGAAGGTAATATAGGATAATAATTATTTTAGATTAAGCTAAAGATTTAATTTCTTTTAGCTTTTTTATTAAGAATTAGAGTAAAACCAAGAATTAGGAAAAATATATAAAAGAATTCTAATCAAAGATTTAAAAAAAGTTATTATATATGTAATTAAACCATTAAAACTATTTAGCGTATACTGTTATAACAGTTATAAAGCAAAGTATATTATCTAAAGCTTTGTACAGTACTCAGTACTCAGCGGGACAAGGCAGAGGATTTTTTGTTTTATCACTTTTTGTCCAGTTAAATTAAATGTTTTAATTTAAAGCTGGAGTGCACAACTTTTGTCTCCCACCTCTGGCAGTAAGAGTTACTACAACAAGGGAAAGACAAAAGTAAAAGAGCAGCAGCTAGATGCATGGCGGAAGCTAAGGCGTCAAATCCCAAGGAGCGTCAAAGGGAAGTTTCTGAAGTGAATGCTCCAGATATAAAAAAAACTTTCGGAAGAAGGATTGGAGTAAAAAAAATGGCAAGGGAAGACTTGAATAGAATGATTTGGGGGGGCTTTACTTTACTTTAAATGTTAAAGTTGCGCAAGCAGGACTCCCTCAAAAGTAGCATTATTATTTGGTGGATTATCCTGGTGAAATAAGAAAAACAAGAATTCCATTAAAATTGACAGCCCTAGGCTTCCATACATTTTCTGACTTAAAGTTGTCATATATCGATTACCCAGTATTAATGTATGCATATGGAAAGGGAGGGAAAGGAAGTACTTTTTGGGGAGAAGGGCTCTGAATGCATCATATTGGGTCCTTCTGGTCATGATGGTGCTCATCCAAGCTTAGTCATCATTGCTCTTTTATGCCCGACGCTGACGCTCATTGGTTTCGTTTCAGCGGACTTAATAGCATATCATCAAACCTGAGTTATGGAAAGCATAGTCAGTGGATCATTGAGTTCTGTATGGGACACATGAGCTGAAGTAGGAATACTTATAAAAATAATATGAAATGCAGTCGTCTGGTTTCATGAACTCATAATCCCTAGAGCCATCAAAATGGTTCAAAAATCAAGCACCCGTGTCAGGAACGTCACTTTCCTCACGCTCCACTGTTCTGTGTGGTTTGGAAAGAATAGCACACAAGATGTTATGATATCAAATTAATCAGGATTTCAATCAGTGCAGTTTCCAAATCCCAATAGCTGCTATTTAAATAAAATTATTAAGATCTTAAACTGTTAGAGGTCAAAGTGCCGATAGGAAAACTGTTACCAGGGAATTTAATATGCTGGAGCTCACAACATTAAATCTGTGAGGCCACACCATGACATTAAAGTCTTTACTGTGTTCTGGTTAATGAGCTCTTTACGTACAGGTATCAGTGATTTTAATTTTACACTCTACCAAGGAGGGTTTATAAGTACTACTCTGTATTATTGGATGTTTGGAAATGTAGCAAGTGTTCTGTAAGGTTTTTGCGTTTAAAAAAGGCAGATTGATCTCTCTAGCAGTGGTTCAGGAAGAGATCTTCTATTAAATAAACAGTGGGAACATCCTCCCCTGCTATGCAGCAGTCTGTCACCCAAATCAGAATCCAGTCTTGGGTGAGGGGAGAAAAAATATTTTATAAATGATAATGAGTTTAGGTAATGGTTCATTTTAAACCAGTTACTCTTTTATTTTTATTCTGTCTCCCTCTTGCCAATCAAAAATATTGAAGAAACCAGCCTCCTCTGGTTTATATTCATGTCATTACTATACTACGGGCTACACTATAATCAATGAAAAGAATATTGATTTATAGAGGAAAGAAAGAAAAAAAATAGCTGGAAAGCTTTATCGACAAAGCAAAGTGAGCTTCTGACAGCGAAAGAATGGAGGCCGCTCGATGCACCGCTTCATCAATCGTGATGTCCCTCCAGAATGACATGTCACCGGCTGTTAGTTCACTCTCCTCTCCTCAGTCAGCTGCAAACACAATCAGAACTAAGTTTAAAGGCTGAATTTTGCTTCCCGCTGTAAATTACATTTAAAGCTTGGCTAGTTCTGTGCAAGTTCAATCTGCATGAAATATTTTTGGCCACTTGGGGGCAGCACATAAAGATGTAAACACAACATAAGGCTTGATCCAAATGTAGAATGAAGTCACACGCTGAATGTCAGTTATGATTCGTTTGCCAAGCCTGTTCACATTGCACTTTAGCACATTTGCTTTCACCAATAAAACTATTCCACTTTCTCTAAGCCCAAAAATAAAATAAAATTGGGACATTTTGAGTTTTTTAAATATTTAAATATTAAAAATGTTTCCACTCAGGTTTTTTGTGCGCAAATTAAAAATGTGCATAAAAACAGGTGGATTGAAAAGCACCCAGTGACATACTGTATGTGACTTTTTTTTTTTTAACTATTCAGTCTCCCTCTAGCTCTGCTTTGGTCTCCACCAACTCCTGATAAAAATGTCTAGCATTTTAGCTGCTAAATGTTCCACTATGTTCACCAGCCAGTCGCTAACTTTGTCTGCTGGCTGGTGCTTAGTAGGTGGTGCACAATGGGTTTATCAGATCCTTTTAGAAACAGCTGCATGCTGCTGCTGGAAACAAAGTTGATATGAGCTGCGTGTATAAACCAATACAGATGTGGGCTGTTAAACCAAAACAATAAGATAAAAGACATTAAAGTGCTAGTGTGTAGGATTTAGGGTAATCTATTTGCAGAAATGGAAAATAATATTAGTTTTCGTAAGTGGATAATCACTTGAAACTGTAAATCATTGTGTTTTCGTTAGCTTAGAATGAGCAATTAACATAGGTAGCAGGTCCTCTCCATGGAGTCCGCCATCTTTCACTGCCATGTTTCACTGTCATGTTTCCACAGTAGCCCAGAATGGACAAAACCAAACACTGGCTCTTATTTTAATGCTAACTGAAGGCCACCGTAGTTATCAGACAGGCTTGTAAAGCTGCACTAAGGTGAGCCGCAGAGTGCAAAACCGTGGTATTGCCAACCGCTGCCTGACTTCCGCTGCTCCTAAAATAAGGTTTTTAGGGTTAGGATGATACGGCGTTACCATTGTTTTCCACATTACAGCCGTCTGTGGAAGGGAGGAGTGAGCCAAGGGGCATTCAGTTTGTTGCAATCTGCAACCACACCGCTAGATGGCACTAAATCCCCCAAAACTGGCCCTTTACAAAGCTCTGCAGAGCTGAGTTGGATGAAAATTCTCTGTGGGCTCGTCACTTTGAGCGAAGCCTTTCACATAACACATAGTCACTTGATCCACTATTTTACATACAAATATTGATTAGAGCAGCTTTAAAATTACTATTTGATATTTTCCCCAAACCCTTCATCCCTTGTACCTGGTGGCACTCAATGTAAAATGAAAAGGCAGGCCTACCAGAGGCTTCTAGTCCTTTAGCAATGTGCTTATGTATTGATGGTGAACATACTAATGGCCACAAATGGAAATTACTTATTCATATAATATTTCATGAATAGCACACTTTGAGCACAGTGCGTCCTGAGCAGGAAATTTATTTAAGGTGGTGCAATTGCACGGCTCCATTAGGACAAACAAATATTATGGTTGTATTTACATATTCATATGTACATGTTTGTTCTAGTCATTGACATCTGTGTGTGTATTTGCACGAGTGTGTGCTGTTCCATTTAGTCTGAATCCGTGTGTTTGTTTAATAGTCTTTTGTGCCTGGGCCACTTAACTAAACCAACATTGCCATAATGATAAGCCTCTGCCCGTCGTTTGCCAGCCGTCTGTGTGTGTGTGTGTGTGTGTGTGTGTGTGTGTGTGTGTGTGTGTGTGTGTGTGTGTGTGTGTGTGTGTGTGTGTGTGTGTGTGTGTGTGTGTGTGTGTGTGTGTGTGTGTGTGCGCCTGTGTGTGTATTAATGATCCCCTTGTTAAAGTTTAATGTCTTTGTTCCACTGTTGTCAGGGAGATTTACCACTGAGCCCTATGGGAAATGTCTGCCCCACTGCTCCTAGCCTGATGGCAAACAAACACACCCCCACACACACACACACACATACAAAACCACACACACATGTGGGTTACACACGTGCATCTGCATGCTCAGGATGCACAAATGGCCCTATAAGTCACATCCCCTCTTGTATATCAGCTTGATTGTGGGGAGTGAGTCAATGAAGACGGCAAGTGTCCTCCCTCTCCGGAGGGGGGACGTGTGTCTGCTGTACTTCACACTCGGCTTCCTCTGGCACTAGGTCAAGCACATCGTTGTCTCCTCATTCCTGTGTGCTTGAACCAGTCCATCCACAGACTGAAGCAGTGTATATTTTTTTATGATCTGAGGACAGTGGTAGCAGCGCAGTCTCTTTTATCAGACAGTAAACGGAATTTCATTGTTCACTACAATGACAATAAAAACCTCTTTATCTTTATCTTTATCTTTAGTGTGACATAAATTGGGGACAATAATGTCCAAAATCAGAGCAGATGATATGGTTTGTAGTACTATTATCTCTTTACCGGTCGTCGCTGTTATGTGGAAACCTTGTAGGTCCAAAACTGTTACTTTTCAGAAAACAATGTTTTTTTAAATAACTGAACACTCCATGGTCAAATTTAGTACTGTGTCTTCAATATATATATATATATATATATATATATATATATATATATATATTTATATATAGAGAGAGAGATTTTTAATATGAGGTTTTAAGCAGCAAATGACGAGATACGCCTTTAGACCACCGATCAGGACTCAATGCTAGCTAGCTACATCTCCTCAGCAAACGCTTCCATTTATAATCACACTGTTAACATCGGAACTAATTTTGATAAAAACGGTCATAGTAATCTTGACCTTGGACCATCAAAATCTCATCAGTTAATCCTTGGGTCTAGGTGGACATTGCTCCAGTGGTTCCTGAGTTATCACGTTCACAAGAATGGTGCAAAGGCAAAAAAATACAAATGACAAAATATGGAGATACAAGGTTTCCGCCCAGTAGCAACAATATATTGTTCAGTATCACTGTGGACAATTGTTTTTTGAACAGTTGGTTTTAAGAGCTCTTACCTCTATAAAGGAGGAATATGTCTAACATCACAATTTTTCAAATGCATATTCCGACAATAATGAAGAAGGTACTGGACGGCCATGACATGATCATTCACAAGTAGGGGCTGAAAACGCCACTGGACACGCTAATTGTCACAAATTGCTCCAACAATAGAATTCTTCGGACAATGAGCGGTTCTATTCACACACTGGGACAATAGTAAATTGCACAGACTTTGTAGTCAGGAGCAGGCAGGTTAAAATCCATTTAAAGTCCAGTCTGTATGATTCAGACTTTTCCGTTCCTCCGGTTCTGGTTCATTTTAGGGTTGCAATGCATATTTGAAAGCAGCTCAGGGCTACAGCCGGTTCATCCGAGCTAAAACAGGATTAAAAGCTGAGGGGCAAAGTTTTTAGCGACACCTCACATCACACAGTCATTTGGTTGTTAACATGAAAAAAAGGTCCAACTTTAACAGATCAACTAAGGGCAGTAGATCAAAGGTGTTAATACTGTAACCTTTTACATTGCACGTAATAAATGCTGAAAGGAAGGGATGAAGAGATCCGGGTGTTGGAAGCGAAAATGTTTCTAGATGGAAGCGAGGAGGAAACAACTTGGCATGATGGGTAAGCAGGATCTAATTAGATTAGAACAGATTAAACCTCATACATTTGTATTTCCTGGATACGCTGCCTGCTAATGGATGCTGCCTCCTGTGATATCCATGGTGGAGCATTAAAGCTTCATTCAATAACACACACACTCATACGCACAAGCTCACACGTGTGCTCATTTACTCAAACACAAACAGACTCAAACAAAGAAAGGCACAAGCCAAAGCATACTGCCCGTTACAGCACAACGTGTCGAGCAGCCATCACGCCCTCCTGACCTCAGTAATGGTGTGTGCCACCTGCATGAATAATGGACGATAATGTTGTGCTCCTCACTCTGAATAATATATACATTTGTGCCTCTCTCTCTCTCTCTCTCTCTCTCTCTCTCTCTCTCTCTCTGTACATTTCTTAGAGATGCCAAAAAGGGAGATGAGGGAAGACCCATCTGGTGAGGAGTGAATGAAAGAAGGACGAAGGAAAGGAAAAAAAACCCACGGACAGCAAGAGGCGACGAAGGAGGGAAACAAATCCAACAGAGGGGAACGAAAAGGAAACAGGAGGAAAGGAAACGGAGAGGGTGGGGAAGATGTGAAGAGCTGCATGAAAAAAAGGAGAGACGGAGTTTAGGATAGACAGAAACAGGAAGTGCTAGTGGGAGGAAGCACACCTAGTCCTAAAAGAGACGGACCGGATTGAAAGTGAAAGAGAGAGAGAGACAGAGGAGCTGGGAGCTAGGAGGGGAAAGCGAGAAGCTTCTGGATGGTCTCCACGGCGACGGCCGGAAGGTTACCCCCGACCCGAAGATGGCCTCCAACTTCAACGACATCGTCAAGCAGGGCTACGTACGCATGCGCAGCCGCAAGCTGGGGGTGAGTGCGTGTCTGTGTTTTTTCTATTCGTGTTTTATCACACAGCTTTACACATTTCTTACACTTTCTACACTTTTTTAACGACTCTTTTGAGTTGTTTCTGCTCCTTAAGTACCACAAAGGCGATTGATCAGTTTGTGAAGTTTCAAAAGTTTAAGGCAACCCCCACTGTCATCCATTGTATTTATATTTCAGACATTGTGTACAGTACAAGCTCCACTGTTATTTAAGAAATACTCAACAATGTCCATTGATCAACTGTACATACGCGCAATGAACTATATGATCATCCATTCAGTCCAGTTAAATGTTAACATTTACACAGAGCAGACTCTATTCACGTACAAGTTACTGCGAGAGACCCGTGGATAAAAGCACCCCGTCTTTGTGTCTTGAAGATCTGCAGCTGACAGACTCCCTTTAGAAAACCTCTCATTTTACTGTAGCTGGGTCTGGCGGTTGCCGCTCTTAGTCCTGGTTCGGGTTCTCCTGTGCCTCCCTTCCATCCAGCAGGCCCAGCATTACGAGGCCGCAGGCGAGTCACCAGTTAAAAGTTCCTTGTAGTAAATTTAAATACGTAATTCAATTCACACTTATCACATATATAACTCAGCCAATATATTAAGGTCAATTAGTTTTTACGCAGTTATAGTTTTATCCCCAAAATCATGCTGATCTGCAGCAATGAACACAGCAATCCAGCATTACTCTGGTTCAACCTGTTACATATCTAGTGTCACTTGTTTCAGAATTCTGTATCTTTCAAATCCCTTCTTCAAATTGTTTCACAGACATCTTTAATTGTTTTTACCTTAATTTTATGCAGTGTGTCTATGTGTTTAAAAAGTGTATCCAAATTACACACATGAAAAAACACAGATTATCCTCATCCCCATGCTGGTAGATTTTTCTTGACAAATAAAACTTCTGGGTTTTTACACACAAAAAAACTCAGATTTATTTGTGTGTCATTTTTTGAATCTAAAGATGACGATAACAGGGAGTAGGATAATGAACTTGTCTTGAAACAAGGTTAATACTTAAGATCAGAAAAACAAATACATTTGTTATTAGAAGCAGGCAGATTTGTTTTAGCAGACTATCTTAGTTGGCTCATGAAAACTTAGGTTTTAACACTAAGCATGTTGCTAGAAGACCATGTACCATGTACGATCTTGTATGACCTCCAGATTGAACGTTTCCCCTATCTGCTCCATGTACATTTCTGCCTGTGGCTTGAGCTGCATGGGGAATGCTAATTTGATCGAGCGTGATTCCCGTTCAGACGCAGTGGAATTCAACTCTGCATGACTCATATTAGTGAAACAAACACAAATCAATTAGAGCCAGGTTCTGTTCAGCAGTTCACTTCAATAACCCCTCTCCTCTGCTATCGCTGCTCTCACACGGCGCCGTTTGGCTCTCCGAGGGGGACTGATGACGTTCCAGTTCCAGCATCGGCGCAGAGCTTAGGGTATTACCAAAATAAAAGTTTTATGCTCAAGTTAAGCAGCTCAGTTACTGGCTTATGCATAAACAAAAAATGTGCCCAGAGGGAAAATAATGTGCTTGCTTTTCAGTTCTTGACCGACAGAGACTTTTCTGTTTGTCCTTTGCGTACAAAAGAGACTGTGTGTGTGTGTTTTCATCCTTTGCTTTTACTGGCAGAGCCAAAACCTTATCACTGGAAGGAGATAGCAGTGTGTGTGTGTGTGTGTGTGTGTGTGTGTGTGTGTGTGTGTGTGTGTGTGTGTGTGTGTGTGTGTGTGTGTGTGTGTGTGTGTGTGTGTGTGTGTGTGTGTGTGTGTGTGTGTGTGTGTTTGTTTGTCTTTGTTTGAGTGTGTACCACCACATTGAATACCAAAGCTCACCAACATGGCCTTGACTCTTGAGATCTTTAGCCATATTAGCGGCGGGGCGCTAAGGATGACAATGGTGGTTGATCAGTGTGTCCAACAAGTATTTCTTTCCTTTTTGTGGTGGTTAATAGAAAAAGACCTGCAAGCAACCAAGCAGTTCTGTGTAAAATCTGCCATTCAGCACCCAAGGATAGCCAGAATGGAATGATCCTTAGTTTCGTACTCAAATTTTCTCGACACTTCAATGATTCCACTTTGTGATCCAGGCTCCTTAGATCGTAATCGGGGAGTAGTTGAATATTTGGGTAATTTTAACTTGTAAATGTCTCAATGTTTTATTGTTCTCTCATTTTTAAACCATACCATGAGGCATAATGTGTCCTTATGACATCTTTCAGAGCCACCATTAGGTTTTAAATAAGTGTTTTTTGTGTGGAGTGACTAGCCAACTTTTAATAGGATTGGATTGTATACATGCTATTCGTTGAAAGTAAGGGGATAAATTGTAACAACTTTGGAGATCCCTTGTTGTTTTATGTGGCCCCATCTTAAGGTCAATGTTTTTATTTATGACAAAAAAAAACCCCCACCACTAATGAAGATTAGACGTAGTGGGCTGCTGTGAAGTGCACAGGCAGCAACTTTGGGGTTCAGTGTCTGGCTCAAGGACACTTTGACACGCGGTTAAGAGGACCCGAGGGATTGAACTGCTGCCCCTTTAAATGGTTAAAGCTTTGATTCAGTTAACACAGCTATCTTGGTGAAAACTGTTATTTTCTAATTTGATTTATTGTGTATTGCTTAACTTTCTAACCCATATCTTCGAGAGTCTGAATGGCATTGCAGAACATAGCCCTGGTCCTTCATAAAGTCATGAAGTCCTACTGGGTTACCGGCTCTGGGACACTACACTACATTTCTGTCCCATATTGTTTCCTAGTACTGCTTGTCCTCTCCCGGCCCTGGCTTTGGATCGGCACTATAAACCGTCTGGATTTTACGCTGACAATGATTGTTTTCTGTCATTCAACATTAATCTTTACTGCTTTTGTTCATTTGCCCATTTTTTTCTGGCTTCTCAGTTAGCACTTATCACTTTTGGATGAGTTTCAGGGGCTCTGAAATGTGCTACAAATACAGGCAACATATGAGCAGGAAAATGGTGTTGATTGGCCCAGCCAGCCTAATTAATATAAAAAAAAAAAAAAATGGTAAAAAATGTTATAAACTCATTTATTTAAACTCTGTACAGTTGACCTTGGAATTAACTGAACCAAAGCAAATTTTACTTTCACAGTTCTCTCTTGGGGAATCTTTTTTGCATGTTGTTATGAACACTAGCTGCTCTTGTTTTTCTTTCTTTGTCCCTGTCTCATTTTTCCTCTCTTTCCCAATCTGCCCCTGTCATTTAATTGCTCTGTGTCTTCTTTTACTCCCTCTGCGGTTTTTTTTGCCCAGAGCGCTGATTCCTCACATCTCATTCTCCCTTTTCTGCCTTATTATCTGTATCCTTCCTCTGCATTCTCTCTGTCTCATCTTTCTATCCCCCTTTTTTTTCTTTCCCCTCTTTCATTTGCTCTCTTAATCCATCTTCCCCCTGTGCCAGTTTTGTCAGCAGTCTACCCATACGTTGTGATGTTTGGTGTGAAGCAGGGACAGTCTGGCATCAGTGGAATGCAGCTGGCATGCTTTAGATATGAAAAGCTACTGTTTTTACAGCAATTAAAAAAATAATCCATGTTTCTGTTTCCCTTTTACATGTTGTGCTTGTTGCAATGTTCAATTAATTTGTCATTGACTGTCATTACTTACAGTCAAGTGGGAAAAAACGGCTAATGTTAGCATCTTAGCTGTAATTATTATCATTAGAGGGATGCACCAATACCGATATTAGATATCTGGCCGATACTGACTCAATTAGCTGGAACGAGTGTCTGTGACTATGGAGCAGATCGATTCACATTCATTCTATGTTGATGTACAATATACATTATATACTGGGATTGGAATTCCAAAAAAAATTCTATATTCTTTGTCTCTGGACAGCGTGACACATGGCCGATAGTAGCTGTCATGAAAGAACAATTGACCTTGGTCGGCTGTAGCTCAGAATTAAATGGGTCCTTCCAATCGGAAGATTGGCGGTTCAACCCCCGACTCCTCCATTCAGTGTCATTGTGTCCTTGGGCCCAAATTGCTTCTGAAGGCTTTAGTGTATGTGTGGTTGTGAAAGGTTAGTAAGTCCTGTTGTGCAGGTGGCACCTTGCATTGTAGTCGCCGCCATCAGTGTATGAATGGGTGTGAATGGGGGAATGACACATAGACTAGAAAGAGGCTATACAAGTACAAGCACATTTACCACTTGCCAACTTGAAACTAAAATGCTGTTTCTGGTTCTTCTCGTCTACTCTGTTTTCTGTTTTTTAGTCTGCGACTACTAATTTATTTAAACATATTTATTAGTGCAGCTTGAAGGTGGAAAAAACAGTCTGGCTTTGCTAGCTTTTGTTTTTGCATTGGTGATACATTTGCAAGTTTAGGATCGCATTAAAAAAGTCTTAATGAGCCTTAGACTTGTCTGGAAACCCTGGAGGGAGATCAGTTTTCAGTCAGTGAGTTAACACGATGTTAAAGGAAACCCAGGCTGGAGACAGGGGTTGAGACGAGGCCATGAGCACAAAGAGAAGTAACGAGGGAGTTACCAGACTTAGTCTCCGCATCCTCAGGGCAGAGAGGACATGCACAGCTGAGGTCCTCTTCAAGGCCGGGTAGATACACTACCAAAGTCATGCTTAATTTACCTCAGCGGGGAAAAACAGAGCCAGAGGAAAGAGCCCCAGACATGCAAAATCAAAGCGCACTCTGACTTGCCGCCAACCTCGCTTGCACTGATGTACCCACGGAGCCCCCGATGCTTACACACAATGGTCTGGTTTTTTGTGTGTCCTGCATTAGCATTACCACAGACCTCTGAGCGTAATGAACTTCTGTATTGATGAGATTGTTATTGATCAGCCTCTAGGTGTGGGACGGGTTTTTGGAAACCCCCACACACTCCTCTACCAACCTCCCACTGATGAGGCATGCAGACAATGCACTGCACTCAGATGGTTGATAAGCATGGAGTCTAAAAGCATATGTGGGCTGTGTTTTCACCATCTGTCCATATGCTTATGTGGGCCTTGAACACTCCTTAGACGTGGTGTGTTTTCAAATATGGAGAGAGCAGCGCTTATCTTTAATACCTTTTAGATCTTGCTCCTCGGCAGATGTACGTTATGTATAAAAGAAACATACAGTAAATTATTCACTTAGATTAATGGAGGACGCAACACCCTGGAGTCTTGGAAGACTCTCGAGGTTGGAATTAAATGTGACATCGCCTGAGGTCTGAGTAAACTTGGAGACGACACAGGCGTTGGTGAGAGCTCAGCTAACATGCAGGATATAACACTTCAGACGCCTCCGCTGATCTCTGTTTATCTTTATCTGTAACACAATAAGATGACTTTCACAGCCATGCACACTGGAGAGAGTATTTCCATTAACATCCCTTTAGCTGTCTGCAGATGCACAGACAGAGTGGGTTTGATTTAAGGGCTGCAGAGACACATGTGGCAGCTTTATTGTCTTCACAATTCGGATTGGTCGTTTTTGAGGGTCAAATTGAATTAGCACTTTTTGTTACTGTGATTTAGGGTGTCAATCTCTCTGCTCCAGATCTGGTCGTCCAACCAGGTCTCACTCCCATCTCGTCAAATACCGCCGCTTGATCAGTGCTCCCAATCTATATTTTTACTGAATATTAGCTGACAGCAATGGGCAGCTGGTCAGTTGGGGCACAACTGATGTGCATGTCTCTATACAGATTCCACACGTACTTGAGGACTTCTTAGGGCAGAAAATGGAGGGAACGTATTCAGCTTAGTTTCAGTAATATGGAGTGAGCAAGGTGAACCGGTCAGCAAACAGTTGCTTATTGACACATCCAGCAGACATGGGGCAGCATGGGTAAACCAAACATTCACTCTCATTTTAGCTCTGTTTTGGTTTTCACCACCTCCGGAAGGAAGTATCTGGCTCTTCAGCTTCTACATGCGCCACGAATGTCACCAGCCGGTCTCTAAATTCTTCAGAGTGCATTTTTTTCCTCACCCATTTGAACAAAGTTTTACCACTAAGTATAGCTATGACAATGAGCTAAAATACTTTATAGAGCTGAGAAGAACTGCAGAGTAGGGTGATCAATTCCTGATGGTTCATCAAGCGACACCTTTCCCACTAAACATTACATTTTTTATATTTAGTTATTGATGAGTGTAGCTTTAATAGTAGGCTTAGCATTAGCTATCAACCATGCAACATACCTTCATACTGCACACAAAAATTCCCAATGCTCTTAGTCCCAGGCCAAGTGAGCTATTAGCCTGGGGCTAAGTGAGCTATTAGTCTGGGGCTCTGTGATTTTCCACACTGGCATTATCCTGGCATATTCCAAAGCAGGGTTAGCCCTGTGGGTGTTATCCCAGTAAAATCAACTAAACTCAGGGGTAAAAGTTGCCAGTGTGAAACAGGGCTAAAGTAAACAATGTGATTTGTCACGTTTCCTTGTCCGATAAGTTATCCCAGGGCCAACTCTTAGCCCTGGGAAGAATATGCAATGTGAGTACATGATGATATTTTTTACAGTTCAGCCTGCCACATTCACTTTTCTCTATTCACTCCAAGGAACCTGTAAATGTGTTTTATAGGCCTTGAAGGCATCATTATGTAAGCATCCCTCTGAGACTAATAGGTTAGCCTGCACTATCGAGTCTGAGCTCCCCTGATCTGGCATTCAGCTTCACCTCTCCTCTCAGCATCGCTCTGGCTGCAGGCGCTATGACCTCGCTGCTCCTCCACATAATATCCTCCTCCTGCTTCTCCTCATCTGGTGCTCCCTTTTTTTTTAAATTTTTTTAGAGACAAATTCAGGTCGATCATTCTTGACAGATATAGCTTTATATTTCATTATGGTGCACTCCAACAATACAGGATCATCTAATGAGTGTAATGTTTGAGGCTTTTTTAAAGAAATATCCAAAGTTTAAAATAAAAGATTACTGCAAATTCTCAAATCAAAGCTGGTATTCCAATAATTGCTATGTCTTAAATAAAAGATGTGCACAAACAAATACTTAAGGGTTGTTAATAAAGGTCTGGTATATAACATCGTTTGGGTTTAGAATTACCTGTGTTGCAATAGCTCTGATGGGCAATTCAGAAGACAACAGCATTATTTTCTTTGCAATTGAGAAAAACAAAGGCTCCAATTAGGGATGTCAAAGATGTACAGATAGAGTTATCCCCAGGACATCCGTCCAGCTGAGCAGTTGTTTCCGGCAGCTGGGCTAACGTTGGCCACAGTGCACAGCTCATCAGTCCATCATGTAGGTCACCGCTGCAGATTGTTGTATATAAAACCAGTAAGACTGAAGTGCATGATGGGGAGGTGGGGTAACCTGTTTTACATTAATTCTGTAACGTTATAGGTAATTGACTCTTGAAGGCTACAGCTAATTTGATTAAATGTTAATTATTGGTAAGATATGTTCAACCCATCTACTCTGATCTATTGAATGTCATCTAATGAAGCTGGGAGTTGTGCAGCTGTGTGCAATACTTTGGACTTTGTTGGGCCAGTTGTTGAATAGTGACAGATTAGAGCTCTGCACTTTTAAATGAAGTCATTACTTCTACGTTGGTATCTTCGTGCAATTGTTCGTTCTCCTTCACCCTCAAATGTTTGTATTTTCTGGTTTTGCGCCAGACACATTGTAAAAAACGCCACCAACGCTCCCACATGCTGGTTTTGAATTCTCCAGACAACGTTCAGGTCTTTTCAGACATGGGCACAATCAGACATTACGCAGACTTTGCACTTGGAAGCAGGCAGGGGAGAATCTGTTTGATGTCCAGTACAACTGAATCGGACATTGGCGTTTTTCATCCCAATTATGTCCAGATAAGTTCAGGGTTGCAGTGCATCTGTGAATGGGAATGATAAACCCCCCCCAAAAAAATCTCACACCTGACGCTTGTTATTGTTCACGACTAGTCTGGCCATTATTGTGGTGATAACGTGCAGTCTGATCGCTTAATAAGATGCAGACGCATCTTCCGAAAAGACACACCATGCATAATAAAGCCATTTTTGACTGTAGTTTGTCTCCAATCAGCAAGCACATCATCTAAGGATTCATTCAAGGAATGAAACAAAAATATATTATTATATAGATTTATCTTAACGATGATGCTGGATGGAGTACAGGTTTACTGTTATGACGAATACACATCTTGTTTGGATTAATGTAGTTTCAGTGTGCTGCTTGTAATGTTTCCCAGTAAGTTTTGCTGAATCACCAAACCTTCACTCTGATGAAAGTACTCAGCGCTGGAGCTTAAGTCTCAGGAACCATTTTGACGCCAACTGTTGAAAGAAAGTGTAAAATAAAATAAAATACCAGTTTGAGCAAGCAATCGGCCACATCAAATAGTTACAATGCCCTCATGCAGAGTGCTCATGCGTACTACACTTCTAATTCTGACATTTTCCATCAGGCATCCGAAGGCAGCACAGTGTTCATTTCATTATGTCTACAGTTTATGTGCCATAAAACTGTCAGCTCAGCAAATGGAAGTTTGCTTGGAGAAAAAGTTGGACTCGTGAGATGTGATGAAGTTACTACCCCACTGACACACACACATGCACTAACCCCCAGTCAGAAATGATTGGAAAATGATCATGCATGTATTGTGAAATGTGGGAATACATGGGCCCTCGGTTGTCAGCACCTCTGGGCTCTCGGCAGATGAGCTCAGATGATGATTCTGTCGATGGTAAATGGACTTTTACTTGGATATCGCTTTTCTAGTCTTCCGATCACTCAAAGGACTTTAACACTACATGTCATTCACCGTTTCACACACCATCAGAACTAACTAACATTCATACCCATTCATACCCCGCAGGCACAGCCTAGGGGTTAAGTGTCTTTCCCAAGGACACACCGACATGGACTAGCGGAGCACTATATCGAACCGCCGATCCTCTGATTGAAGGACTACCCGCTCTAGCATTGAGCCACAGTCGCCCAAGTCATCAATGTCAACAATGCAATAGCAGTTGCTCAGTGATGTGCGGCACATTTTTGGCCCGCCACATATGATAGAATGGTTATGGGAGCTATTGAAATGACTCTGACTGCGTTTTCCACCTCCACAGTGATAAGCGAAGCGCCCAGGTGATTACTCTGAATCATTATCTTGGTGGCTGTTAGCACTGACCTTGCTTTCTGTGAGAGGAGCAAGCCAAAGTCATTGCCAAATATAGCAGCCAGACTATTACGGAGCCAGTGTTGCTGAAAAAGGACTCATATGCTGCTGCAAGTCTACAGGCCTTAGGACCGTGCTGCAGAGGCGGCGGTCCAAAGCTTACCGAAGCAGGTACGATAAGATCAGATCAATCTTTAATGACTTCTGTGGGGAAATCGGGTGGAGCCGGACGTAGCATTCCCAGAGGCACTGCGACAGCACATCGATCCGCCGTGCCTAAAGCTGATTGTCCTGCTGGGAAAAGATGTGTCTAATCAGATAGGAATAGGTCGCACTTGTTTGGGCAGCTCGCCAGCCTGTCTGGGAATTGAACCTCAATCTCCTGTGTGATTGGCGGGCACGGTTGCTGATGAGGAGGGAGGTGCTTTTGTCTGCTTCAAAGACTACTATCAAGATGCACTAGAGGAAAGCACCTAAGCAAAAGTTAGTGTAGTGGACCTGGAAACAACACTCTGCAGTTGTCAGTGGTCAGAATTGAAGGCCGCTTATAGGGATGTCACAAGAACTGATACTTTGGTACCAGGTAAATGCGGAAATTCAGAATATCTGATGGTATGCCTAATCCTTTTCTACAGAACCAGCCGAGCATTGAAGTATTAAAATCTAAATGGACGCAGTAAAATCACAATCAACCGGTTGACCTTATTTTTCCCTGCTACATTGTGAACAACCAATCAGTGTTGTAATCGTCTGGATGAGAGCTGGTAGCGTTAGCTGGTAGCAGCCAGTGGGCAACACAGTCCTGCACGTCTAAATAACGGACCTAACGTTAAAGGACATTTCTTTGAGTGAAATTTTGATATGTTCAAGCTCCAATTTCATACTGCACACAAAAAATTGTAGATTGTAGCGTCATCCTCATCTTGTAAATTAAGGTTTTGGCGAGATACTTGAATAAAAACAGTTGTTTGAAGTAGATGTTCATTGTTTTGATTTTTATTATTTGACCATGGTATCGAATTGAGTATTGAGAATCATGGAATTTTAGCGGGTATTGGTATCGCCTTCTAAAGTCCTGGTGACGTGACATCCCTAATTGTCTATGTCAGGATATTATGAGCAGCTCCTTCAGCAGCAGTGTCTCTCCCTGCAGCCATGTGGGCTGCATTTCCACTGACCTACTAAATATATTAACTGTCAGTGATTTCACATGTTGTTTCCAGATTAGTGAAAATTCAGCCTACCAGGTCTGCTGCCCAGGAAATGGAATACAGTCTTCTCTGGACGTGCATATGCTTTGTAGGCTTATACGTCTGGTGGACATGTTTATAATTGTAAAGTAAACCTGATCAATAAACTCATGTGCCAGTGCCGCCTAATATGTTAACATTGGGCCAGAGCACGGAAATCGAATGTCCGCCAAGGATTTATGTCTGCGGCCGGGTCTGCTCCCCCTTCCAATATCTGTTTTGCAAGGGCTCCGTCCCTGCATCCTCTGCTTAGCGTCGCTGAAGAAGATTGTGATTGGTTGAAATAAATACAAACAAGCAGGAGCATTATTTTCCCCGGATACCAGAATATGTTGAGCCAGACGTTTTGCTCTCCTGGGAAACAGCAGACGGTCAGAAGTTAATTTTCCGACCTCCCTTGTTAACTCTCTCTTTCTCCATCTCTTTGACTGTATTATACAATTTGATATTTAAAAAAATATTCAGAACACACTGTGTCCCAGTGCACCTACATCTGTTTTGACTCTGGGTTCGTTAGCTTGAGTCTGCATCTGAGTTTGGTTGTTTAATGAAACTGCTCATAGATCAATTGTTTTAGATACGTGTTAGAGACTTCTTATGGTCAAGCCTTATGACATCCTGCCATCATGAATGCCATGTTTATCATTTTCTTTAAAACAAATTGTTCAAATTATTTTAATACAGAGTCATTTGGTGTGTTTTTGAATCTTATAAAATTGTATTCATCTCTTCACAGCTGTTTATTTTGTAATGGTTGTGTGCTGTATGAGAAAATGTATATTTTGGGCAAGTACGCATCATGTGACCTGACCTCAGTTATTTTTCAAGTTAATTCTCAAGTCTTTAAACTAAAGTCCAAGTCAAGTCCAAGTCCATTACGTCTATCAAACAGCTATGTATGTTGTCTTTGTTACCCATATATACATTTGAAATGTTTGAATTAAGTATTTTTTATTATGTAGAGTGTGTTTTTGCTTGCGTCCCCTATGGTAAGTACCTTTTATTATATAGAGGAAACAGCTGGGTTGACTGATGTTCTTTCTACCCTGTCTTCTTAGTCCCGGTCCCTCTCAGTCACAAACCTCCCCCCTGTTGTCCTCTGCAGTCTTGTACCAGAACACACTGTCTTGTTTTTGTTCCTCTTTCCTTCATTATTGTTTCATTATCTCTAGCTGTTGTCCTCTGTTCTGTTCCCTGTCTCCTCCTCCCTCCCCACAGCCCTCTGTATTTCCTTTGACAAAATTTAATGGTCTTTTTAATTGTAAGTCAATTTACCACAGCTGCTATAATGCCTCTCTCTCTCTCTCCCTCTCTCTCTCCCTCTCTGTCTCTCTTTGTCAGAGTGTGTTTGTGTGTGTAATGTAATGTGATTCTTACCACTCCTGACAACTGCTAATTAAGCTTGCTCTAACTCTCGCTCTTTCTCTCCATCCCTACAATAACATGAACAGTGCGAGGTTGAAAACCGTCACTAACATGTTAAATATTTGCAAAGTAACAAGTAGGACAAGAACTGATATTTTAATTTCACTAAGTATTTAAGTGGTTTTCTTCATTAGCAGCAGAATTGCAACTTTGTCCATAATTTAAGGCTACGTTAATTTTCAATGTCCATCTTTGGCTTTAGCTGTGGTTTAGTAGATAGCATTGAAAGTATGAAATGAAGGAAGCCTCAACACAGTCTGGGACAGATTTAATGTTCAGAGGTGGATTATTTATTCCACTGGATTTTGTTAGAAAACACACTTAGTTTTTTTTCCAGTTTTGCAGGGGGATATTCTCAGCCTCTTCAATGAAGACCTAAAGGCTGCACCTGCAATTCTTAGATTTGTTAAGACATTTGAGTGCTGCATTTACTGTGTCCTTTTCATTGCCCATAACCTTCTATTAACAATTATATATGCTTACAATTTTTGTGTTTTTGAAGCTCTTTTTGAGTTTCTGTCATAATAAATCTGGAGCTAAATACACACAGATTGTGTTTTCAGACTCAATGAAAACTGCAGCAGACATTTGCTAAACGCAATTTTCTCAGTCAATCTGGCCCACATTGTGGTAATGGAACTTTGCATCTAGGATTTGGTAGCCTAAATGTTTTTGAAAATGTGTTGACTTAAAGCACAAATTTCAGAAATTGGACTTAACTTGTAAGGTATCTTTCTGCACCTGTGACTTGACTAGGAAAAATCAAGACCTGGGAGGTTCTTGTTTCTTTCAAAACAATGACTTAGTGCCACATCTGGGGGTTTAGTGCATCAAATCTGCCGTAGACATGGCGACAAAAAGCATGCCCTTTTGCTTTGCTTTAAACATGTTTTTTAGCATCTAACTTTATGCCAAACCTTGTCTGCCACAAAATTACAATCCTATACAACCAAACTCTCAATTACAATTCGAGTGTAACTTCTCCCAGATTACAGTCACGGTTTCAAACATGTGGTTGATGTAGAATGCATGGAGAAACGTACCTGCAAGAAAACATGACTGCTTTTATTCCAATTTAAAACCTGGTCTAGTGGTGCACTTCTGCCTCTTGTGCCAAAATGAGTAACAAACACAGACTACAAAAAAATTCCAGACCTTTTTCATAATCACAGGAGAGAAAACAATTTAAAGCAGACTTGGAAAATTTATCACCAGACATTCTTTTTTTTCCAATTTACCCGCTTCCGTAAGTCTGCTTTCATGCCCACTATCTCTTTTCTTAGCCCATCATCCATCTCCCTCCTCCCCTTCATCTCCCCTTCCCTATCACTTCGCCCATCCAGCGTTTGAAGTAATCGGGTCTCTGCAGACAAACTGCGAGGAGCGCTAAGTGAAGTTAAAGAGAGGAGGAAGGGGGAGGAGGTGGGAGGGAGGGAGGGAAGATGATGGAAAGTGCTAATTGCTCCCTTCTCACATCTTCAAAGATGAAACTGATGCGAAACAGCTTGGAGTTCCTCTTATTCCAGAAGGGTTTCGCTCACATTATAGCACAAGAAAATGATGTTCCCCCAGACGTGGCGATAGTGGTAACCTTGAAGTGCTGCGTCTGCAGTAGACTTAAATTGATACATGGGCATTTTTTGAAAAAATGGTCGACTGTTTTACCTCCTCATCTCACATTTGCCCTTCAGTCTAACGAAAATGACTCAATATCATTTGAGTTAACAAACGTAATTATTTATCAGGAGGTGTCACATCTCATAAACTGAAGATAACGCTAAGCTTCAATGCTACAAAATGCATTTAGGCAGTTTATCTTTTCACGCCTAGCTCTTTTGCATACGTCTTTAAACAGGCCCTATTATGCTATTTTCCAGGTGCATATTTTAATCTCAAGTTAGAGTTACAACATGTTTACATGCGTTAATGCTCATAATCCGTCTTGTTTTTCTCATCCTGGCTGTCCTGCAGCACCTCTTCTGCAAACACCTTTTGTTGTTTGAGGGCAGACCAAACTAGCCGAAGAGTTTTATGTGACTTCCGTTACATTGTAACCTCATAAAGTTATGGAAGTGAAGGAGAGAATTCAATGGAGCCGTTTCAGGCAGCTCAGGAGCAGTGATTCTGAGGGGGAGGGTAACTCCTTTTAGGCGGGGACTTCAGGTTTTACACTCTACGGACCTTTTACATGTACAAAAATATATATAACACACTAAAGTAGAGGGAAAAAGTGGAAAAGCATAATAGGGCCACTTTAAGACTGCTAATTCAGCGTCATGAGAAGTCCTGCCTTTCAGATTTACCCTGCATTTGTACCACAACTTAAACCTATGGACTTGGCTTCGTGTGGTGCATTTCTGCACCTCTGAGCTCAGTTTGTTGTTTTGTAATGTTTTATAAGACATCCCGAACCAGAGGGCAATGAAGCCAGAGTCACTTTTTCTTTACTGGACAAAGCTTCTCTGGGACTCACATGCACTAACCTGCACGCTCGTCCGGTCCAGCTCCATAAACAAAGCACAGACAAGCTCTGATTACAACACACATTACATCTTTACATCGTAAATAGCTGATATACTTATGCTCTGAATATGTCGGATTTAGCATCTTCAAGGAAAACTACGGTTTATAAAATCTTGGGCTTTGTCTTCGTGGCTCCGCAGGCTGTTGCATCAGCGATGTGTAAATACAGACTACGCTGAGTTTGTGTTTGTTATACAACTAAAAATGAAAGCCTTCCAGAGCAGGTGTAAGCCATCGGTTATTTACTGTTGTCATGACGGAACTGTTAAGATGAAAAAGAGGCTAATTATGGAAATGCTAGAGGAACATTATTTACACCAGGAGCATAATGCCTCTTACAGACTGGATCCGCTTACATTTGTGATTACCCTGCCACTGACTGTATTGAGGGCATGGATGTGATTGTATGCTGCATTCAGAGGAGATGGGAATTGCCACTGGAAGCCCTTGGTTGCCAGGATTCTGACTCACCGCATGTAAACTGTGGGATATAAGCCTGCCATTGGGGCGTTTTCCTACCCATCAGCTGTTTAATTTGCAGGAGCACTGGCAGAATCCTGTGCTTTAAGTCGCCCAATACTATTGTGATTGGTTCACAGAAATACAAACAAGCTTTCTATATCAGAAAGATAATGTGTGGATGCAGACCTTTCTTTAGCGCTGACACATCACCATGGAAATAGGTCTGGCCTAGCGAGAACAGGTCGCTGGGAACAGACTCTTGAAACTCTTTAGGTGTTGACTTTTCAAAAATGTTTTGCTGAGAGGGATTTTTTTTAATGTTTTTATTATTCACGACCTTTTCTTTGTGTGACGCAGCTGTTCTCAGCTTAGTAGCATTTGATTAACAAGCAAACACACATTGCATCAGGTCAGCAAGTCCACATGTTAAAGGACGCTTTGCATACTGTGGTTTTCATGCAGTAGTAGTAGTGTAGGACTTTTCTTAAATTCTGTTACTAGTTAGTAGAGGCTTGTTAACTTGTTTTTATTCCGCCACATAGGGTTTGTTTTTTATTCAACTCACTGTTTTCTGAAAAAGTAGTATTGAATATTTAATTACTTTTGATAAAAACGTGCATTTATATTACAGATCTATCGGCGTTGCTGGCTGGTGTTCAAAAAGTCATCGAGCAAAGGACCTCGTCGTCTGGAGAAATACCCTGATGAGAAGTCTGCCTATCACAGAACCTTTCCTAAGGTAGGTGTGTGTGTGTGTGTGTGTGTGTGTGTGTGTGTGTGTGTGTGTGTGTGTGTGTGTGTGTGTGTGTGTGTGTGTGTGTGTGTGTGTGTGTGTGTGTGTGTGTGACAGGTAAACTCTGTTCTGCAGGAGAAAACCAAAGCTAAGAGTTGACAGACACACACTGACAGGGATGAAAGCAGTCAGCCTTCACTTAAAAGACCTTCTGAGCTCAGCTAGAATCAACCACCTTCTTTTTCCTCTTCTTTTTTTCTTCACTCTGTCTCTCTCAGAACTCACTCGTCTTTCTTTCTTCATCATCATCATCATCACCTCTCCTTCACTTGACCTCTTACTTTCACACTCCTCCACTTAACGTCCTTTAACACTCCAGGGGGCTTAAAGTGAAGCTGCAGAGTTACTTTGCACTATTTTTTATTTTCTATTTTTCATGTCTTTTCACTGTAAGCACAATGATAGAACATATAACAGGGTTTCACAGAGAGTTTCACTTTTGTACAAAACAGTAGTTTTATTTGGGTTTGGGTAAAAACAATAATGACAAATATTGCAACGTTGAATTTTGGTTTCACTTCCAACACGGACAATGGTCTCCTGGATGAAAGTCCTGTGTTTTTTAGACCCACTTGTCCCTCCCTGGCCTCCTCCCAAGGTGGAATAGGCTACTTTTTGTAGGTATGGCTACAAACAGTGTATGAGAACAGCCTGAATGTGAGCATAGCATAAGCAAAATACTTTTTTTCTTGTTGAATTACATTTTAGTGAATCTGATTATCAAGTTGTCTTCAGAATTAATGCAATGAAAATCTCCTCACCTTTTTTTATAAGCACAAATTTCCTTTATTTCAAATCACTTCCACTTTTGGAAAATCTGATGCTGAAAAATAACTCACACTAAAAATCAACCTTGATAACCATTTTACCTTCAACCTGTTGCCTAGGTGACAGAGATAAGCAACGTCAAGAATATCACGCGGCTGCCTCGAGATACCAAGCGACAGGCGGTGGCCATCGTGTTTACAGACGACACCGCACGCACCTTCACCTGTGAATCAGGTAGCGTATGGACACACACACACACACACACACACACACACACACACACACACACACACACACACACACACTCACACAGGTTGACAGCTCTGTATTGTCATGACTCTACCTTAAACTTCCCCTCAACACTCCACCCCACTGCAACATACATCTTCGTCCACTTTGTCTTTAGCCTTCCAACCACATTCCAAGTTTGAGCATGCATACTTACTGTTGATGCAGTTATTGCACCTGACCCTGTGAGATGTCTGGTGATTATCAGTTCATTACAAGTAAGTTTATAATATTTAAATTTATTTTATTTTTTATTTGGGCACTTAGTAAAAAGTTAAAGGGATAGCGCAACATTGGGTGAAATACGCCGTTTCGTTGGCTTTGAGTGAGATGAGAAGATTGATATAAATTGTTTAAAATGTTTCCAGTGTTAGTCTCAAAACATCTGCCTGTCTCTCTCTCTCTCTCTCTCTCTCTCTCTCTCTCTCTCTCTCTCTCTCTCTCTCTCTCTCTCTCTCTCTCTGTCTGTCTACAGAGCTGGAGGCAGAGGACTGGTTTAAGACGCTGTCAATCGAGTGTCTGGGGACACGGCTCAATGACATCAGTATGGGGGAGCCGGACCTCCTGGCTGCTGGAGTGCAGTGTGAACACACAGGTATTTCACACTTTTCAAATTTCAAAAAACTAAACATGCAGAGTAAAAATATGTCCTGCCACCACCGCAGGTCTGTTGTTTATCGTAGGCCCTCCAGTTTAGACTTCCTCGTCCCTGACATTATTCCTCGTTACTTCGCCCTCAGAGCGCTTCAACGTGTTCCTCCTGCCCTGTCCCAACCTGGACATCTACGGGGAGTGCATGATGCAGATCACCCACGAGAACATCTACCTGTGGGACATCCACAACCCTCGCACCAAGCTGGTCACCTGGCCGCTCTGCTCCCTGCGGCGCTACGGACGCGACGCCACCCGCTTCACCTTCGAAGCCGGGAGGTGAGAATGGGGAGTGGGATGGCTGGGGGAGGGAGAGAGGGAGGGGAATGGGGAGATGTTTGATCGCTGACTGTCCCCAGATACATGCAGGTTAGATACATCCTGGTTTGCTACACACATACATAGTGACACTTAAGGTAAAACACTCTGTTATTGCAGTGTGTTTTTAAATGGTTTCTTTGGTATTTTTCCACCTGGTGTCTAAGTGACAAATGGGGTCAATCTTTTTTGAAATTGGTCCAGTATACAGGGAGAACTCTGCATCCGCAAGCCGCTTAACGGTCAATGTCTGTCCTCTAAAATTGCTTGTTGTTTCCACTGACAGATTCAGATTGTTATGAGAACATTATGGAAAGAACCCTACAGAGAAATAAAATATTTTTCTTTACCTTTTGCTTGGTACATCTGCATTGTTGAAATCAGCTAAATATTCAGCCATGATGTAGAAAAATCAACACTGAAAAAACTTTTGTCCCCATTAGTAACTTAGACACAATAACAGGGGAAAATAAGAAAAATACCAAAAATTACCCCTTTAATATGAAATGCTCACACATTTATTGGAACTTGAAACCAAAGTGTTTGCGTGTGCACTTTGTCAGTGAGCTTACGGTCAGTCCAAGGATACCCCTCTCTCTCTCTCTCTCTCTCTCTCTCTCTCTCTCTCTCTCTCTCTCTCTCTCTCTCTCTCTCTCTCTCTCTCTCTCTCTCTCTCTCAGTCCATGAAGAGATTGATTGAATAGATTAGATGATGAATCAATGCTGGGTCAGACCTCCTTATCTCCTCCTCTTTGATAAAACCTAACGAGTTATGATTGGGTCTGGATGCAGATAAAGGTGTGTGTGTGTGTGTGTGTGTGTGTGTGTGTGTGTGTGTGTGTGTGTGTGTGTGTGTGTGTGTGTGTGTGTGTGTGTGTGTGTGTGTGTGTGTGTGTGTGTGTGTGTGTGTGTTTGTGTAGCGAGAGAGCCCTCTGTCTGTGGGCGTGTTGTACTGCTTCACCCCCAACGACTGTGTCTTGTTTGTAGATTATTCATTTACAGTTCATTCACTGTCATTTTACTTCATTAAGCTAATGTGTCTTGCCACTCTCAAATATGGAGACAGAAATGTGCATGAACTAAAACCAAGTAGAAACAGACTGTTTTAAACCAGTTAGTTTACTATTAATGTATTAATGGTATTAAATGCAAAGTGTTAAGTCATCTGTGAAAGACCACTGAGGGTGAACAGAAGTGCACTTGTTCTTGTTGGTAACTTAAAATATGAATCTTGGGTCACTTTCACACCTGTTGTTCAAGTCATGTGGTCCTGGTAAAGGATAAATTAAATTACTTCTTTGCAAACAAAACCAAGAGTTATAATAATGAAATCATATGGAGTGACAGGATGCTCATTCATTGGACAGTTTTGGTGATCCTGCATCATCACCCACGTGGGGAAATTAGATTAATTGAGCAGGTCATGTATCACTTTACTGGACCTAATGTGTGTATTTATGTTGACACAAAGAAACGCCTGATTAATAGTATGATTATTACAAGTTGAGCTGATTGTAAAAAATGACAAATGTGTAGAAATGGGACACAAAGAAGGCGTTTATTTCCGTAATATCTTGAAGTATAATTACTGTGTGCTCTCTACATTTTACTCGTTTTAATTGTTAAAGTACACAGAGTAGGAGACAAGCTCAATACACCTCTGTTGAACTGCTTAATACTTTATGATGTATCGGCCCTCCTTCTCCAGGGGTCTTTGTCTGGTTGTTTGGTAAATTAATATCTTTCGATACGAGATGCCTCTTTATTTGTCCCGTCATCCCGAAATACAAGGCCCTATTGCATTCTGGACGAATTAGGCTCGTAAACAGGTATTTTTCTGTAAGCCCTTTGTGAGACAAGACATCAAAAATACTTACGTCGGGTCCAGTCAAGGGCTGCTGTCAGTAAAGCGGTGATGATGTGGGCTGATACCAATAAACCTGTCCAATGAATGAGTTACCTGTCAGTCCACTTTGCTAATCGGAAGTGTTTTGGTTCCCATTTGTAGTGTGTTTGGCGTCCTAGAAGTGTTGACCAAACACATTCAAGCTGGTTTCCATAGCATGCAGGTAAACAATCTGCTATAGAGCAAAAGAGGCGGAACGCCTCGTCCAAAATGCAATCTTGGAACTACGGCTATCGTCTGATGAAGATTTAGTTTTTATTTGCAAGTAAACTGAACACTCGTGAAGATCTGGTCGTAAATGTTGTCTCTCAACTCCAACTACATTCCCTTGTCTCGTTTATTACTCTGTAATAAATCAGTGTGAACACCAACCAGATGAGAGCTAAAAGGAAACAATGTATCATGTTTTCCTTTGGTCTGACCTAAACTAACTACAGTGAAGTGAACTACAGTCAACTGAACACAATTTTGGTTCGAACATGTTGTGGAACAGCTTTAAAACTAAGAGTGCTTCCGTGTTTCCATTACATTTGTATCAGAGCTAAACAGCATTTAGATGAGAGAACACTGAATCACTATCTGAAATCCCACACTGATTCATTTCTATAAAGTGTAGAGGGAGTAGGAGCTTATTAAGGTTTTTCAGACAATCCTACATCATACTGTATTGGCATTTATTTGCTGTGCTGTTTTGCACACTGGCTTCACACTGACTTGCTGTTATGTGTAGGATGTGTGACAGCGGTGAAGGCCTCTACACCTTCCAGACCAGAGAAGGAGAGCAGATCTACCAGAGGGTCCACTCCTCTACGCTGGCCATCGCAGAGCAGCACAAGAAGGTCCTGCTGGAGATGGAGAAGAACAGCAGGGTAAGAGCCTGGCTAGAGAGTGGTGGAGACCAAAACAGAGCTAAGAGAGAGTGAATAGTGGTCTTACATCTATCAGGGGGTTAGAAATACGACTCTAAATGAATGCTTATGTTGCTCTGTGTCTGCTGGATGTGTTATACCCAACTGAATATATTTACCTTATCAATATCATGAGGTGATAATAATGTTCAATAGGGACCCAACAACAACGTTTTGCCCATGGCCCCAAACAGGCTAATACAGCTATGATTATAAGGATTACAGTTTTTTAATAGTATCTTTTGTGGAAATTTTCTTCTATTCTATATTGTTTGTTTGATCTTTGTCTTTACTGTGCACAAATACGGCAAAGCAAATGCCAAACCAAAGCAACTACGTGAAAACCTACTTGGCAGTTAACCAGATTCTGATTCCAATGCAGTGAAAAGCTTTTTAAAAAATACTGACAATAGACACAGAGTTGCAGCAGTTCCCTACTAAAGATCCTGGACTATTATAGGGATAGTTTGGATTTGTATTAGGCACTTATAAATAGTAAGTGTATTACCTACAGAAAATGACGGCTGGCATTCCAGCAGTTAAGAGAAACAGACAGGACCAATGTACTGCTGAGGACGGGGGGGCAGCAGCAAAACATATCTTAGACACCTTAAAGAAATCAACCAGTTTAAGTGTACTATATGCTATATTAATATAATGGAATATTTTCCACTTTACCTTGCCGTCAGACTATCCTTCACGACGAGGAACTCAAGCCATTATGTCCATCTATGCTCTCTTCAAAGCCATCAGACTCCATTGACAAAAACAGTAATTTCACCTCGCAGAACACCGGAGTTGCTGTTTCTAGAGCTGCCTCGGTTTGTTGTTGTGTGACTTTGGTAAATCAGAACCAACTTACTAATAAATTCACAAAAATATTGACAGACAGTGTTAATTGTGGTGCTTAATACTTATATTATAAAATAATAATCTACAATGTCCTATGTTTATGACTCGCAGTTGATGTCTATGGGTTCAGAGCCTGGCTCCTACCCCTGCACCCCCACCTCCATCCTGCCCAGATCCGTCTACTGGCACCACATCACTGGAAACCAGACCGGCATGGATGGCAGCGGTAGGCCCCACAGAGACCTTCAGACCATCTTTTATCTATTCTTTATTTTATGTAGGCTTATTGCATACTATGTATAGTTCAAAATCATGGCAACTAATGTCTCAGTCTGTTGTTATTTTGCCTGAACATAATTTCCTGGCTCCCAACCAACTTGCTGGCACCAACATAGCGAGAGTAGAGGTAATATATACCAAAATTATGAAAATAAAACCTATAATAAATAAAGAGGTTTTGCCTCTTTCACTTAAATATACTTTTAAATCTCTGGTTGAGATAGAAACTTAAATACAACTTTTAAATCAAGTAAAGCGTGTACTGCGTTAGATTAACAGATGTTTCTCATCAATGACGTGATTCACAGCTTCTCATATAAGGAAAAAAAGAGTCCTTTTGTTTTAGTTGTTTATAACCCTTTAACTATCATTAAAATAAAGAAAATACCAAGAATAATACCAACCACAATCTCTCATACTTAATTAAACTTATTATCTTGTATTCAGTGTTAAAATAATAGTTTCGCTTCTTGGTAATTTTTCTGAGAGTGAAACAACTAGAAAGCAGGGGGAAACAGCTAGCCTGGTTCTGTCAAAATGCTAAAAACACAACTACAGTACCAGCGTCCTCTTAAGTAAAAGTCTTGTTTATCCTCTGTCTGTAGGTGATGCTGCAGAGGACGACCTGATGTCCACCCGCCTGCCTCCCGACCACCACGCCACGCTGCCCCTGGCAAACGTACACGCACAGTCCCAGTCGCACATACACACACAATCCCCGACACACTACCCAACCTACCCTAGACAGTGACACACACACATACTCGGACGAGAAGATACGGACGTTGAAAAAGACGCAGAGACAAATAAAACACATGCGCATACATGCATGCAAGCCCACACAATTTACACACACACACTGATAGAAACACAGACTGTCCTCTCCTTATGTTAGTTTTACAGCCCAACGTTACACCTCACAGGAGATGGTGAAGGCAGGACTGACACTCACTGGCCAACAGACCATGTTGAATGCAGGAAGTGAAAACTTAATCCAGCAAAAGACTGCAAGGAGATAGAGCTTCCTTACATGACTGCAGCTCCTACAATTCCACAGGAGGCGGGGGGGTTTGACGTTTTTCCACACTCAGGGTGAGAAGCTCGGGCAGATTGGCATGTATTGCTTACTGTTTAAAGTAATATGCAATGTGTAGGATCTGGCCAGAATTTATTCCAATGGAATTGGGCATGCTAACCAGCTAGCTCCGGCCCGTACTTGTAATACTTTGGTTCTGACGTGTAAAAGGGGGCAACAGAATGTTTGCTAATCCGTCAGGGAGTAAATTGGGGCAATCCCCGCCGGATCAGACAACGGGGGTTTGTGCTGGCTGAATTACAGTTGCTACAACTCTGCAGCTCTGCTAAATGAAGGTCAGTCTCCCGGAGCTGCCGCATGCTCACCTCCCGGTGTAGTAGTCTCTGAGTTGTTTTCTTGGTATTGGCAGCCTGGATTTAATCAAACAAACGCGCACACGGACCGTTCAGCTCCCGATCACTGGCACAGTAAAATACAAAGTTAGCTTTTATTTTTCAATAACAGATGACTTTATTAGACTGTACAATCTAGTAGTAGAGGATAAATTAATGCCACCTATTTGTTTGGCCCATGTGGGCCAGATCTTGCAGATTGCACCTTTAAACCAACAAGGTAATATAAAAATGTTGTCCAACCAGATCTAAGAGTTTCCACTTGTTCTGGATGGCCACTCTGGCGGGCAGGGCGGAAAGCCTTGATCTTGTTACAAAGCTACCTGGGTGGCTCTGTAGTTTTATAGTGAGGAATCTGTGAATGATGTTCCAGCCTGAGTTTCTCACCCCAAGAGTGACAATTTCCAAATGGCTGCCATGGGATAAACGTCAATAAGGCCCAGGCTGTTACATTGAATGCTGCGTGGACTGGGACTGCATGGTGCCTTAATAGCACCACGTGGACTGTGCTATCATTGGAAATACACTGACATTGAGGATTCCCAGTGTACCAATGCCAGCTGACACACTTGTTTGAAGAACACTAGATAATTTCACTTTATGTCCGCGTCTGGATCAATGCCTTTGATTTTGCTGATAACTGGTGTGACTTTGCAGTTACTGGATCTGTGCTGTGCTGAGGTTCTGCACCTTGGGAATTGCAACTGTGATCAGATTCATTTTCATGGATTGGCTCCTGTACTGAACTGGATATTCTCACTCAAGCTGAGTACACACCAAACGCGAAGTGAGTTTTAGCCTTGCATTACTTGCAGAAATTTCGCCGCAGTGATCATTTGTGTTTATTCACATCACTCGTGCTAGACTTACCAGAGAGGACGAGGGCTTACCTCAATGAAGATACAAACGTTTCATCAAAAATGGCACTCTTGCTGCTTTGTGCATGTACATGTGGAAGTCCCTATGGAAAATCAAACATAGTGTTTAGGTTCATAAGATCATCGGAAGGCGCTCTGTGAATTTCATCTAGCTGTCTTCACTGTATCGAGCAAGCCACACGTTAACTGGTTTGATGCAGCATAATGGACCAAAAATAAACAGATTTTGCTCTGATTTAATTGCAATAAACTGATAAAACTATGCCGACATGAGTCTATAATGATGAAGATTTTGAAAAAAGTTTTGAATTCAGCAAGGAGAAAAGCAAACAACTTTTAAAATGCTTGTTTTCTGAATGGACTTTGTGTCAGTCAATGCTAGGCTTTGCTAACATAGTAGCTTCTTCATCAACCCTCAAAATAACATAATCTAGGCATTAATACAACAGCGACATTATTAAATTATTGATAGTCTATGGTTTATACACATACATTTATACACAGATTCCCTGTACAAATATGAGGAACCATCGTAGAACCCTGGTTACCCACAGATACAATATAATAATAATAATTTGCATAATTTGCGTCGCCCTGCAAAGATTTGCATCTATTCGCGTCTTTGCATCGACTTTGTAAGCAGTTTCACTTCGCGTTTGGTGTGAACACACAATTAGAGCTTCAGATTTTTTCTGGGAAGTATCCTATTACACAACCTAGTAGCCACATGCTTCTATTGAGCTATATTTGCACAACCATGTTAGTTTTTAGGTTAGGGTTAGAAGGGGAAGAGGGACTTAGTTAGTGTAGAAGTCGACAAATAGCCCATACTGATGATTAATTTGGATTGAACCTGCCAATAACTGATATTCAGTGTCTTTACATATAACCCTTAATATAGCGACAAACCCTGAACACTGAATTGGAATCTCCCTACTGAAACACGAGAGAGAAAACTTGTTCAAACATTCGCATTCACAGACTTTCTCCGAAGGGCATGGGTGGTAATAATACAAGGGCATTTATTCCTCCCACAGGTTTAGGGTTAATTTCGTCCCTAAGGTAATACCAGAGCGGATATTCAGCATATAGCAGGAATATTTGGGCCCACCTGAAGGGCACTCAGATCGACAACAGAAGATCTTTGGCTCACCAAGGAGCACTTGGATCAAGCAAGAACTCTATGATTTGACAATGTGGAAAAAACTAATCATGGAAGAGAAATTCTGACGTAATAACGGTTTAAAGCAGTCAGGTAGTTGGTTCCAAGAGTTTCTTTAGCTTCGTACACATGGCCTATTTCTAACCTATTTGTTGCTTTCACTTAGTCAATCTAGTCTGGGGGACAAATGGTATAATTCTACCAGTAATCATACCATTGTTCTCACTGACTTAAATAATGAGATCTGGGAACACAGCAGCATCTCTCAAAATAAGGCTTACAGACAATTAGACAGGTCTAAGACAACCATCCAGGTTAACCCAACTTATTTGGAAGAGACATTGAAGATGCACAGTAAAATTGTGTTCAACCATACTTTGACAAACCATCAATGCTGCAGTTTAGAGTTCTTCAACTTGATCTGAAACCGTCCTGTCTAAACAATGTATGGAGTTTTGATTTGGTTAGGGGTTGTTTTCATGCGAAAACCTTGGGTCTTGGGTAGGAGGCAATCGCTGGTTTCGAAAAAGTGAAGCCAATGCAGAAGTGCCTTAAACTTGCATTCTCTCTAATTGCGATCAGGGAGCAACTCTGGTTGCAAAATAAGTCTGATTGTGTAGAAGTCTATGAGGAAATGACTCTAATACACAGTTGATTTACTAAACTTAAGTCTTAAAACCGTAGTCCACAAACCAATGGGTGACGTGACCTTGAATCCTTCCACTTCTTTAATACAGTATATGGTCTTGGGTCTGATCGTGTTGGATTATTTTCGAATGAACTGTATTCTAATATGTCTCTCTCTCTGATAGTTCCAGTTGTCTGCTTTTATATGTGTCATTACCTAGTGGGGAGGGCCTTAGGGTTCACGGTTCAGGTGTGAAAGATAAGAGCTGAGTTCTGGTCTCAGTTTTAGGCCCAAGCAGAACTCTGCTATAGCTGTTAACACACATTTTTCCTCCACAAATTTTACCTTCATCTGGGAAGAAAATCTGGTGAGACTGTTGGCTCGTTAACAACCTGTCTGATCATCTAAACGCAAGGCTTATTTTTGCTCTGTTGCCATGTTCCGACATCTCAATGATGATTTAGTCAGTACAAGAAAGATTATAATCATAAAATGTTAAACATTCCTGAAAGTATGAAATTAAGACCCAAATAAACCAGATTTGTCCTTCAATAATGCCCTCTTTCAAAAAGGGGGTGTAGCATCATTACCATCTAAGAAGGTTAAAGTCTTCTATAAATGCAGTATTGATCAACAATGTTGTCAATTACACAAAGTGTATCATAATTCAACCCGGTCTTAATCCAAACTCGTCAAATCCCAGCTCTTGGTCAGTGCCCATTGTCGTCTGATACCACAAGCCGATGCCAAAAGCATCTGTCTGGGACGCACTGGGCTTTTAACTAACTTCAATGTAAACCCATCCACATCATTATTGGACGCACAGAGAAACTGTAATCATGCAATCTCATTAAACATATTCTGCGTTAAATGCAGAATTTGTAACCAACAGGACACATTTTATGGTATCGGAAGTTCTGGTTTCTATTTGTAGTCCATGTAATATTGACCAATAGCAAAGATAAGGCTGTTGTTGAATGCAGGTAAATAGTCCGTGTTGGCAACAAAACAGGCATAAGGAATTGGCCGAATGCAATCTAAGAACCCACTGGCTATTGTCTGATGATGGTTTAGCTTTTATTGGTTTAAAATTAGCTTTTAAACTTGCTACTTGTGAAACAACCAGGTCGTCTCCTAACTCTAACTCCAGTCCCCCATCTCAAGTAGTTATTTGGACAGCAACAAGCAGCGCACTGAATAGGAAGTCTTGGCCTGGATATCTGCTGGCTATGCCGGAACCCCAGATATATAACCCCTTGTCCCCAGAGGCTTTTGTGGCATTCCAGCATGAATGATTCTAAGGGTCATTTATTTCCAGTCTTATAATCGTAACCTTAAACGTCCCTCTTACCTATACTGCTTACCCTAAAGCTTTGTTCGACCATTTAAGGAGGCTGTCAAAGGAGATCCGGTTGTCTTTCATCAAAGAATTAGCTACATACTGCCTTTCCCTTCCATTACACTTTGTCTGACAAAGAACTTAGCTATTCATTTTGTCGGTACTTTAGAGGCGAGGTAGTGGTGGGAGGATAATGATTAGCATGCCAGGAAGGACGGGCCCCCGGAATCAAGAAAAGGTTGGATCATGTTTTTCTCAACTGTGGGCTCATATGGGAGATATCCTTTGATTGCTGCCTTTTGATTTTGTCCAAAGGGTTTTAAGACTGTTAAAATGAAAGTGGAGATATAACCATAGCAATTCAATGTCTGGGAACCCACCGACCATCTCTAGGACCCCATTGTGAAATGCCTCGTATCTGGATTGTGTCTAGATCTGATAAAGTTCTATTAATGCTGGAATCCTTGTACAACTTACATTTCATGGTTTCTTTTTTGTGTTTTTTAACGTCATTTTTACATAACAGGGCTAAGCATTTTGTTGGTTGTTTACATGATGTAAGTTGTGTATTGTGTGTAGATGTGTTTTGTGTACCTACATACTGTATAAGTTTTGTACATATTGCTATTTATTTCATATGGAATGTGTGTGTGTGATAGAGTGAGAGAAAGAGCGTGACATGAGGGATTATTGGATCATGTGTTCATTTAAAATACTGACTCTTTTTTTTCGTACCTTGCAATGTTGAACAAGCAGATGATAACCGGTCAGCACTTTGTCGTTGTGTCGCTTCACACATAAAAAGCATATTTACCATAATGTCTTCTGCCCCATCCCCTCTCACACAGCATGCATCTTTTTGGCCTTAGATTACCCACATTCACAATCCATGTTTGTTTTGTAAAGAAACTGTGGCATCCTTTAAAGAGATGTTTCATAAAGAAGGCTCGGCTCATTGTGAAAAGCCTGTCTTGAATGAGCTCAACAAACTGAACCAGGATTAAGCTGTTTCAACAAGCCAATTCAGAGTTAATAGGGTCGGAATACGTTTGGATTGAGAACAGCTCCTTCAGGATTTTGAAACGCAGACCTTTAAGATCAAGCGCAGGTCAAACCCTTAGAGGAAACAAAAGACAAAACTGTGATGTTCCCAGCAACGAAGCGGCACATAAGTATTAGGAAGCAAAGTTCACTTGAATTATGCTACAATACTTGGTTTGTACAAGTGACGTAATGGCCTTCATATGGCAAAAGTACAATTTTAATATCTTCAGACTGGTTGTCTGTCTCCAGTACTTTTGATAGTCGTGTTTCTGAGCGTCTGTTTCATTTCTTTAATTTGCATGGGAGAAAATGTTAAAAATGCTACTTTTGCTGAGGCTGCAGCTTTGGTCAACATATTAACTTTCATCTAGTTTAATCATAGGGTAAGACTAAAAGCACGGTGGCGCTTTGAGCTAATTGCTAATGTCAGCAGCCTATGCTGCAAACCGATGTTAACCTATGTTCGGCAAGTACCGATTTCCGTTTTTAGCTCCTAGTTTAGCATGTTAGCATGCTAACATTTTGCTAATTAACCCTAAACTGAAAGTACAGCTGAGGCTGATTGGAATCTCATTCATTTTGCAGATATCTGGTCATAAACCCAAGTATTGGGAAACATTTGAATTTTGACCTGACGACGGCGTCAGATGATGACCAAATGTATAACTATTAACATGAATTCACTGCAATAGTTGTAAGACATGTTACTCTGAACCACAAAAGTCCACTTGCTGGTGGCACTAAAAAGGATCTAGTCAGTAGGATTCATCACCTGGGAACTATGAATGTCTGGACCACATTTTGTGCCAATCCATCTAGTATATTTTGGGCTATTTGACTGAATAAGTTAAAGTTTGACCTGCTCGTGGCTGTAGATGAAAAGTCAGAGGATCACTTAAGTCAGTAGGATTCATCATCTGGGAACCATAAACATTTGTACAAAATTTAATGGCAATTGAAATCTGATATTAGTTCAGACATTTTAGTTTCAACCAAAGTGACCAAACCTCTTCTATGAGACAGAATTTCTTGGATAAAAAAAAAAAAAGATTTATTGAGGAAAGTCTGTCTTTACTTGCAATGTTGCATTGTAAAACACCCTGCTGGTTACACAAGTGGAAGAGGTAATTGATGGAAATGGCTGGGTAAAGGATGGAAACTGAGAGCGATGACGTTTTTTCCTCAAGCACCAGACGGTTATAGTCACTGTTTGTGATTGTAGTGTAATGACACTGACTGTGTCAGCTTTCGCAAATGGCTATGACCTCCACTTAGCTTTGTAACGGATGACAATATGTTGTTTTCACCCATTTCCACTGTCTACACCAAGTGCATGTTTTGTAGAAAAATAAAGTCCATTACTTACTTAATGGTAGCTCTCCATAGTGATGTCAATCCTTTGAATGTGACTTTGTGCGTTGCCTTTTCTTTTCTTTTTTAAACTATTGGCACATGTAAAATATTGGAAATAAAGTTGAAATATTTAGTCTATGTTCATATGGTATGTAAAGCTGGTAAGTTTACAATAAATGAATGAATAAATAAATGAAAGACGTTGCTTTTAGTGACAGACCCACCGATAATTAGATCCCAAACTGCAGTTCCCCTCAGCTCTAAATAACTTTTCCGCATCTTTTAACTCGATGTTTTGGTATTGGTGCTCGTAACTTTATTGTTTTTGGTTGAGTCCCTCAGCTCTCATTAACTGACTGAAAGAGACCAAGATAAATCCAAAGTACATTACTTGCTCAACATCAAACAGCAGACAGTCACAGTTGATCGCCGGCAGGAGACTACTTTGCTGGTAGGAGAGGTGGGCAGCAGTTTTGGGGGACAGACCTTCAGTTAGCAGTTAGCTTGATTTCATAAAGCACAAACCTGAGACGCTGGACCACCTGTACTCCACGCCGAATCGGAAAACATTTTGTTTCTGCTGTTACACAGGTTAGACCTAGTGCTCCACCCGATGTTTGCGCTGGTCTAATGGCCGAGTGACCACATGGCCGCTAACTGAAGGATCGTCCCCCAGAGCTGCCGCACTTTCTCCTCCCAGCAAAGTAGTTAAGCGGCAGGGGGGACCAAACAAGAAATACAATTTGTTTTCTTGTTTAATTTAATCCCATAAACACACTATCAGGACGTACATGGATCATGCACCCGCTCCCATTAATGGCACAGTGAACACAATGAGGACAAAGGTCAAACTATAGGCCCACGACAGATAGCAGTGTTATTTTGATCAGGTCAGAGTTTCAGCAGTTTTGTTGAATTTTGTGTATTCTTGGCCTGCCCTTGGAAAGTAAGTTTATAAATGATGATTGTTCATTAAGAATGTATTGACCCAGTAGTTGAGGTGAAATGTGCACCCCTATTTTGTTGGAACAGATACAGCTACACCTTATACCTTGGACCTCATCAGGTGGCCAGAAGCGAGACTCAAAATGAATTTGTATGTTGTTCCATCTCTGATCCATGTTTGAATAGCCAACTAGTCGCTAATACGTTTGCTGAAACAACATCAAAAGATTTAATGTGCAAAATAAATAAAACATGTCAAAGTTTGGCCTGAAGTTTATGTGTAAAGTCTACACAAACTGCTACTCGGATGAAGTCGGTTTCACACCAAACCTTTCCAAAAGACGGATCTCCAGCTAATGGAAAAAGATACACAGACCCCTGAACTCTCACAGTGGCTCTGACAGCATGGATTCTTTCTTATGATGATGACCTTCGGCAATGTAGGAAATTAAGTCTGAATGAAGTCTTCAAGGCTAAGATGAGCACATATCAAGATTTACACACAATACAGCAGTGGTTGTTGCAAAACGCACCTTGTCGGGGCTCTGCACTATACTGAGTGCACTTTTTTTTGTTGAAGTTATCCCAAAGTAAGGTAGTAAAGGGACATGATAGTTGAAAAGTTTAAGTAAGTGCATCTACTAAAAAAAGAATCCCTTTTTATCATCACTGACAACCCACTAGAAGTGTGTGGTGGGGTCCGTACCTACAGATAGCCTGCATTCTTTCACTATATTCTGTTTCCATCTTATTTAGCTGTGTTTGAGAAGTGGTTGTGTTTAGTTGTGGTTTAAAAAAGTTACTGCCATGCAATAATCAGAAAATAACGTTTTACTTTTCTGATCCACCTGCTTTGCAATTACAGATTCATAGAAATATTCATGTGGTGGCAAGATGGTGGGAGCAATATATTGCTTATTTAATGACAATCAATTTGGTCAATATTTGTTTGCCACATCACCCAAATTAAGATATTTTAACTTAAAGCATTACATTATTGTGGCACACGAGTGAAGCATTGAATAGAAATACCACAAGGTGGCGTTAGAAATCGATACATTGTTTTATTCTCAAATAGGCCGATTCAGACACTTATTTTGTTAAGTGAATATAAGTACTGAGCTTAAAATGCTGCCATAACCATTAAATCATATGTGAATAATAAAGCGAAAGTATTCTTTATGCAGAATGGATCATATCAGATGATGTAGTTTAATCCATAAAAATACATCGTAATTTTAGTTGTTGTGAATATGAATGCAGTGGAGTTTCCCTTTGAAATGTAGTAAAGTAAAGCATTTGAGTGAAAGTAACATTCCACCACTGATACGAATAAACTATATGAACTGGTTATGGATGACATCTGTTGAAAATAAACAAGATCCAAATGGAATCAAAGAACCGAATATCTGAATGAAGGTGCGTCAGAACGTGCTGCACTATGACGATCCGTTCAGCAGAATAGGCTCATTTCACCTGTAGACCTCTCCGAGTCAGACACAGACACATTCAGAGCGACAAACTCAAGAAAAAGTGGAAAAATCTAAAACTCAAGACGATTTTAAACAGAGCGGACAGTGAACGCAACAGATAACTGGTAAGTAGTTAAATAGGTAGCTTTTTGTTTTTCCCAAATCTGTGTTTTCTGAAGATAATTAGGTCGAAGTTGAGGTAAGCTGTATACATTTTGACATAGTTGACTCATGCAGTGAACGTTAACCCAGCATGAAGTAATGAAGTAGTAATATGAAGTAATGAAGTACATTCAACATGAGTTTCATGTGTAAAATCTTGATCTGCAGAGTAACTTTTAACAAGAGCAGTTGAATAAATGTAGTCAAGTAAAAAGTTTTATCATCTCTGAGATGTGGTGGACTCAAAATATATACAAACAAATATAAATATAAGAATGAAATGAAAAAAAATGAAATACTCGAGTATCATTTTAGTGATGGAGTAGTAAATCCAAGACAAAGCATCAGAGCTTCTTATCCAAACATATATAACGTGTGTAAAATCCATATCTGCAAAGTAACACTAGCTTTCGCATAAATGTAGTGAACTAAAACATAAAATATATTCCTGAATGAGTATGATATGATATAGATATTGCTACTCCCCATAGCAGTGTCTCAGAAGTGGCTTCCTGTGTGACAGCAGTCCAGTAACAACCAGAAAGAATCAGACAGAGTCCTTCTTCTAACGGCCGGCTTCAGTGACAAACAAGCTGTAGACAGCAAAATAAACTCCACCACAATGGATCCCAGTGCAGAGTTTGAGCGTTTACTAGCCGAGATGGAGGGCAGAGAGCTGCTCCAAACTCTCTGGGGAGCGTTAAACGAAATATTGTCCAAAACACCCGACGATCCTCAACCACAACCTCCTCCACCTCCACCTCCACCTCCTCCTCCTGCTCCTGTACCTGCTGGGCTGGAACTCAACACCCAGCCTCAGCCAGCAGACAGTAAGGGTGGAGGATACGGTGCCTGTGTCCCTCTGGGAGCAGATCCTCTAAAGGTCGAGGAGCAAAAGTCAACCATGTCTGCTCCCGCTATGTGGGATGGACCTGTACGTAAAGAAGACACCACGCAGCCAGATCACCCGTGTGGTCAGGTGGATGCGTATAGCCAGGGACAGGTGAGAGACTAAGAACAGATTAGGGACAGGTGTCTTTAGCAGTAGAACAATATCTGTGATCCTTTATGCCAAAACAAGGCAAGAAAAAAAATTGGAACGTAAGCTCACTCTCTTGTCCCTTCACATGCGATAATGCTGATCAATAAACTTACTACCTTCAAATTAGTCAGTATTTATAAGTAATAACTCAAGACAGCCCAACATAGTCAAGCTGTCAAGTGACTGTAGCTTTGTGCTGGTTTAAGAAACCAAAGAAGAAGAACTGTTCTGTGTCAGTTCACAATAAAGATTGTGTGGTTTCATGCATGAAAGATGGACTTGTTGGTTTATGATATTGAGTGTGTATATTATTCCGTCTCTCTCTCTCCGCAGTATATGCAGTGCATAGAGGGTCAACCTGCTGCTGCTGCTGCTGCTGCTCCTCCAAACCAAGTAAGACAATTAGAATTTGTCCGAAAGGGTTCATTAGATGGGCATTTCTCTTTTTTTCCCTCCGATGTCTCAAAGACCAGACAATCGACAAATGAATCGAGAAATTATTAAGCAGACTAATCACAACTAGGATCTTTATCGTTAGTCATGGCCCTTGTAATTTGCAGACCAAAAGAAGGTCCTTCCTGTGAGGAGACTTTTGACCCCCAAACAAAAAACAGTTCACTATCAGCCTGGTCACATTCAGTTGTTACTTCATTTCTGGTTCAACATTTTTTCGGATAAGAAACCAAATAAGAAGAAGGTGACACACGTGGTGATGGTGACTTTCCCTTCCTTGCAATAAGCCTCGGATTATTGCTTTAATGTATGTTTGTAATATAGTCTATTTTATATGTAGTGGTCATAAGTCTGATTAAGTAGATATACAGTATTGTGTTACATGTCAGTTAGCCAGTAAGGACCACCGAAGTACTAAAGAACGCCACAGGAAGTCTTTCTACCTTCGTCCATCAAACTGTATAACTCCTCCCCCTTCTGCAGGAAGGACAGCTGTAAAATTGGACACTTACAATAACTTTAACACCATCATGTGCAATATAACTTTTTTCAACATCGTGCAATATTACATTTCAGTTTCATGTGCAATATTATTTTCATTAATACATTTGCAACGTAATTTTCTACAAATTTTTCATTATCATTGACAATATCTCTGTCATTATAATGCGCAATATAACTTTTCTATTTTAGTTTCTATTAGGCACTGGTGTTAGTTTCCCTTCTAATACACTTATTTTTACTCTGGTATTTAATCCTTGTTGTATTTAAATTTTTCTATTTTAGTTGATTTTTTTACTTTATTTGTATACCTTACTTTTTCAGCTATTGTGTTTTATTTTTTGCAATGGTGTCATTATTACTTCTTTACACTTAATATATATATGTTTATATTTTTATTCTATTGTTTTTTGCTTTTCTTCTGTTGTAATCTTAATGAAACTCTGGCACAAGAACTTCCTTCAGGATTAACAAAGTTCTATCTTATCTTATTTTATCTTATCTTATCTTAACAGTAAAGAGTGTTTGCTTACATAAGTCGGTTTTTGATATTGAGTGTGTGTGTTTGAGTGTTATGGCTGGTAAACTTCCCCTCTCTCTCCACAGTGCCTGCCGTTTATGTGGCCCGTAGACAGCGTCCAGACCACCGCAGCCCTCGGTCACCCTGCTGCTCCTGCTCCTCTCCTCCTCCTCCTCCTCCTCCTCCTCCTCCTCCTCCTCCTCCTCCTCCTCCTCCTCCTCCATCGATCCCAGTAAGACTTTGGTTAATTTACTACACACACTCTGAACATCTTGGCTGTTTGGTTGCAGCAGACAGCAGGTTTGGCAGCATTGCTCCAGTTCAAAACTACACTAGGAAAACTGTGAATTTTAGAACTATTTATGTAGAGTGGGAAGTTGTTGGTTCTTTTCTGGGATAAGAACGTGTTTAGAAAACGCTGTGTGTGTGTCAGGATTTCTCTAGTACACCGTCTAATAAAAACTGAAATGCAGGATTCTGCAAAAACAGCAAAATTGACTGGAATTTCTCCAAGTGAAGAAAAAACAATTAAGTCAATAAGTAATAACAGCAACATCCATCTCCTACAAATGGAGTTTGTGACTATTTGATCGGATGCTTTGAAGCCCAAAAAACACATTTAAATACTAAGAAATGTAAAAGGATGATATTATTTCACCCATAATGGTCCTGTTTGAGCTGAAATTCACTTTAAAACAAGTTGGGCCTCATTGAATGCTGCATGAATACATGAATTAGACCCTTATTTATCTTTTTTGCTCCAGAACTTCACATGAATACACACTCCTGACCCCTGTGACCCCTCAACAGCAACCATGTGTTGTAGTTGTGATAAGACCCCACAGATGTCATTCTAATAGATATAATGCTTCGAAGGGATGAATCCTGACACCTGGTGGACCGGTGACACCATTGCAGCCGGTCTCATCACCTTGTCTGTCCCGTGTGTGTGTTTGTCTCTCCAGGATAGCGGTGTGCCGGTGGTGAGGCTCCGCGGAGGCCAGTATCTGCTTTGTGTTGGAGTTCTGTAAGTAACACGCACAAACAATGCAAACGAGTGCATGCAGCACATTGAGCTTCTGTGATCGGCACACACACTTTCTTTTTTCCAATCGGACTTTCTTTACCTGTGTAGGAATGGAGAGATGTTGTACAAGATCGAAGCAGCCGATTCTGCTCCACCCGTCTTGCCCGCTCCTCCACCGTGCACCTCCACTTCAGAGTTTGTTTTTCTTTATTTTTGTTTTTTTGTTTTACTGTCACAGGATCTGCGGCCATAATTAAACCAGACTCATTATTATTTATTTCATTTAATATGTAGCGGCTGTTGTTCAATTTCAGGTGTTATTTGTCTGCCAAAATGCCTACATGAATATTATTATGATCAAGTCTCTTTTGATGGGTATTTGATTTAACAACACATATGTCTTTCCTCTCAGTTTTGCACAGCGCGAACAGAATCTCTTACTCAGTTTTGTTTCGCGTAGAAAGAAGAAGTTTAAGATCAAGCAGGAGGGCGACCGAACGTACGTGAAGAAGCCCCCAAACGCCTTCATGCTCTTCAGTGAGGAGCAGAGGCCGATTGCTACGGCCTTGTTAAGCACCAATGCCAGAGGGACTGCGGGCTTAAATACAATCCTCGGCCAGAGGGTAAGTGTGCTTGTAAAAAAAGTCCTCTAATTCTTTACATCTTTGCAGTGATTTGTGCTGTTCATCTATTGCCTCATGGCCAGAACCCCGCCCCTTGTATCTGTTCATATGTCTTTATGCTGGTGTTTTGTGTACGTGCACACTGTGTGTGTGTGTGTGCGTGTTCTAACAGCGTGCCGTCGTCTGTCCATAGTGGCACTTGCTGACGAGTGAAGAGAAGGCCAAATACTTCGACATGGCCAATAAAGAAAGACAGCTGCACACCCTGCAACACCCCGGCTGGTCCAGCAGTCAGAACTACGTAAGCAAAACCTTTCTTATGTTTGCATCACTTCACTAGAGCTGATAAGACGCAGTTGCCACAGGGAGACTTTTATCATCTGATATTTGATGGAAAGTGAGATGTGTTTGTTTTTCTGCAGGGCAAAAAGAGGAAGAGGGATAGGAGGAAGTATCGTGACAGAGTTGAGGGTATGTGTTTAATGTGAAACGTGATGAAAACAATCTAGATCCTATTTGACTAGTTAGAATCACAGATCATTAAATCACAATGATTTTACAAACAAGAAACATAGGTTACTTTTGAAGATAACCCCCTGTCAGAATCACAATAGAGGTTGGGACCCTTTCAAATGTAATGCTATTTGATTCAGTGCTGTTTAAAGAAGGGTTAAGAAGGAGCTACTTGTTTTTTGTTGTTTATGTAGCAGCATCTACACCTGACGCTCAACTGGACAAGATGCTGCATGTGTCACCGGTTCAGACAGTGGAGATGGAGCCCTCCTTCTCACATGCATTTAAGATGGAGCCCTCCTTCTCACATGCATTTAAGATGGAGCCCTCCTCACAAGCATTTAAGATGGAGCCCTCCTCACAAGCATATAAGATGGAGACCTCCTCACAAGCATATAAGATGGAGCCCTCCTCACAAGCATATAAGATGGAGCCCTCCTTCTCACAAGCATTTAGTATGGAGACCTCCACCTCACAAGCATATAAGATGGAGACCACCTCACAAGTGTCAGTGATGGAGCCCTCCTTCTCACAAGCATTTAGTATGGAGTCCTCCTCCTCACAAGCGTCAGTGATGGAGCCCTCCTTCTCACAAGCATTTAGTATGGAGTCCTCCTCCTCACAAGCAGCAGTGATGGAGTCAGTCCTGATGTTGGGGTCCCCTGTAAAGACCGCAGTGACTGTGCCCGTGTACTACACGTGCCACCTGCCCCAGGTGTACAATGGCCATAATTAAACGTTTTTATTCATGCGTTTATTATCATTCCTGTTGTCATTTTTCTAATCTCATAAGCAATGATTGTTTTTAGTTTTTAGTTTTTCTTTTCCTATCTGTTGATCTTGGTTGTATTTCATGAAGTTGAATATTGCTCTTACCTCAGGGCGGCACAGTGCTGCAGTGGTTAGCGCTGTCGCCTCACAGCAAGAGGGTTCGATTCCAGAGAGGTTAATTAGTGACTCTAAATTGTGTAGGGTATCGCTGTCCTAATAAGAGTAGCAGTACAGGCTACCTGACACAACGCTGTCAATGCCTCTGGTGGACAATGCCATTGTCAAAAGAGTTGACAGTGTCTGTACTTTTCTGTACCAATGTTAACTTCTTTGCATATTACTTTGGTTTTTGTAGTTTTAATCCCATCCATGCTGTTTTATTTCCAAGAACCTAACTAAGTGGGTTTTTTTCCTAACTAAAAACAGTATGATAAAATAAAACAAAAAAAATAAGCCAAACATTTACTTACTTAAATGTGAGGAATAGTCAGAAGGTCTTCACTTAGAGGTTGAACGTGACGAAGGTGTAGCTGACTATGAGCATGGGGAATGACATAGCTGCTTTCTAACCTGCTTAAAAAAAGGCACTGTCCCACGTTGCCCTGTCACAACCATCCCCGCTCTCCCCTACAGTACATACAGCAAATTGGCCTTGGAATTAACTGGAAGAAAACATTGATGTGTGATTTGAACTTTGATACAAGACAATAAATATATAAGTTTTTATATGCGTTTTTAGTACAACAATCATTTTTGGCTTTGCACTAAATTGTCACCTGCTGATTAAAAGCAGCATATTTAGCACTCTCTCCTCCCAGAGATTTTACTTTACTTTTATCTTTTTATTTACTTTTTTAAACCTAGTCAATTGCAGACTTCTTCCATGATGGATGTATTTTGTATCTGAAACAGGAGGAGGCAGTAACTACAGCTTTTCCGATTAATAAAGAATACAAGTCATATTTAGCTTTGGTATTTGAAATATCAGACATTTGTCATTTTTCATTCTGAAAGAATAGTAAAATAATAAACAATTTCAGGCAGCAATCCATGACAGTATTGGACGGTGACTGAAGTAATGTCTCCTTTATCCTGTGGAGGGGAGTGATGTGCTCCAAAGCGACACAAGTGCCAAAATAAAAGAAGTAGAAGAATAAGACACACAGTAAGGGGGCGTGCTGTACGCTTCTCCAGACCAAGCAGGGTCAACTCTGCATACTGTTATGACAGCGTGGAAGACATTGCAACAGTATTTAGCTCTACATTACCGTGCACTCTTAACATTACATGCCATATCATTTGCATTGTTGTTGTTTGCAGGGTTTGTTGCAGCAAACTGAGTACCAAGACCATGGGACGGAAAGTGAGCCTCGCTGCCTGCTCGTTGAATCAGTGGGCTTTGGACTTTGACGGAAACCTGCAGAGAATCCTGAAGAGTAAGTCGCTGCACAGTGATGTCATAGATAGACTGTAACTTTATGGTTCTAAGTCAACATGTTTGCAAAGCCTGTTTCCTCCAAAAAATGCACTAGACGCTCCAGTATGACGTTATGCAACTCCTCATATTAGATGAGTGCAGTGTAAACGGGTATAACTTCGCGCCTGACAAACTGTGTCTTGTTTTCTTATTAAGTTTAATTGGTCAGCCACTCAGGGGCATGGCAATAGATACATTTCCTCTGAAAAAAAGATACATTTCGTCTGTTAATAGATACATTTCCTCTGAAAAAAGATACATTTCCTATCCAAACTCCTCCATGCACACAGCGGTCATTAAATCTCTTTTTTTTTTTTATCCCCCATGTCACGTGTCTCTTAACTTTGTGAAAGTGCAATGTTGTATTTATGAAAACCTCTAGTACAGTAACTGCAATCTATGGGGTTCAATTCCAGACTTTCATTAGCACAGTCAGACAACACATTATGACATTTATAACAGGCAGACAACACATCATGATGACATTTATAACAGGCAGACAACACATCATGATGACATTTATAACAGGCAGACAACACATCATGATGACATTTATAACAGGCAGACAACACATCATGATGACATTTATAACAGGCAGACAACACATCATGATGACATTTATAACAGGCAGACAACACATCATGATTCATTTCAACAGACAACACATCATGATACATTCATATCAACAGGCAGACAACACATCATGACCACATTCATATCAACAGAGACAACACATCATGACACATTTATAACAGGCAGACAACACATCATGATGACATTTATAACAGGCAGACAACACATCATGGTGACATTTATAACAGTCAGACAACACATCATGACCACATTCATATCAACAGTCAGACAACACATCATGACCACATTCATATCAACAGTCAGACAACACATCATGACCACATTCATATCAACAGTCAGACAACACATCATGACCACATTCATATCAACAGTCAGACAACACATCATGACCACATTCATATCAACAGTCAGACAACACATCATGACCACATTCATATCAACAGTCAGACAACACATCATGACCACATTCATATCAACAGGCAGACAACACATCATGACCACATTCATATCAACAGTCAGACAACACATCATGACCACATTCATATCAACAGTCAGACGACACATTAATGACAACATTTACAACAGGCAGACAACACGTCATGACCACATTCATAACAACAGTCAGACAACACATTATGAGCACATTCATAACCACAGTCAGACAACATATCATGATAACAACGGCAGGGAAGACGATACATTGACGAGAGTGCATGTGACAAGATGACAGAAGTACAGTTTAAAGTTGAATTGACAAAGACAAATGTTTAGTTTGGTGAGCAACCGCCATGGACAATCAGATTCAGATCAACTTAAGTACAGTTCAAAGTTGAATAGACTTAGAAAATGTTTGTTCACATGTATAGTCGAAATAGATTATGTGTATGTGTCATATGGCACAAATAACAATAATCCTGCCTGTTGTCTTCCTGTGTGTTTCTCTGCAGGTATTGAGATTGCTAAAGCTCATGGAGCCAAATACAGACTGGGCCCAGAGCTGGAGATATGGTATGAGGGCGAGAGCTTCATTAGGTTTCACACTGCAAGGATAGTATCCACACTTTGCATTGTCATACTTTGCGCTAAGTAGACTAGCAGCAATACAGTATTGTCAGCTCATGTAGAACAGAACCTTTATTATGTGCTAAAGCTGCCAGAGTTTAACTTTCACTTTTCTTGCTCACTTCACAGCGGCTATGGCTGCGCAGACCACTTCTATGAGTCGGACACGTTGCTCCACAGCTTCCAGGTCCTGCAGAAGCTTCTAGAGTCTCCTGTCACCCAGGACATCATCTGTGACGTGGGGATGTGAGTATCCCCATTAAACCGACAGACCAGCCCGAAAGCAGTATTCAGTCTAGCACTCCTCTCTGCAGGAAGAGCGCCTCCTTGTTTTGTGCAGATAATTGGACATTAGTAAAGTTTGACATCAAAGGGCTTTCAGTATCCCATGAATTTTGAAAAGAAACAAACAAATTGCTGTGACTCAATGTTTTCAGTTTTAATCACAAAAAAGTGAAGAATTGGTCAGAGCATTGGACACTATTCACATTTGCAGCCCACGTTTTAGACAGTTTGAAGTGAGAGTTTGTATTTACATAAGAAAAATCTAACCTTGGAACATCCTGTTCCCCTCAGGCCCATCATGCATCATAATGTGCGCTACAACTGTCGAGTCCTGTTCCTCAACAGGTATGTGTAACAGTGCACCAGTCCAGTCTCATAAATTATGTTTTTTGGTTTTTTTTACATTGTATGCATTTATAAAACTTGACTGGACATATATATATATTTTTTTTATCACTGAACATTTGTCTTTTATCCTGTAGAAAGATACTGCTAATCAGACCTAAAATGCTGATGGCCAACTCCGGGGTCTACAGAGAGTTGCGCTGGTTCTCACCTTGGAGGCAGTTAAGGTCAGTCATCACTTATAAACACACAACATGTTGTTGACCCTGTGTGAAGTGTAATAGTCTGCTTCTCTGTAACCCTTTGTGACCTAAGGATACCCCGCTCTGCGTGGACGTTGAAGCGTATATATTCACAGAATGCTAATTCCAGCAAAATCCCTTTTTGGTAGCACAGGTTTTTTCTAATATACAAAATTAGTGAAGCAGCCTTTTTAAAGGACTCTATTCTAGGAAATATTTCTTACAATTCCGAAGCTGTTTACACGATGGAGCTTGTTAGCTAGCGGGCTAATCAACCAGAGTTGGAACAATAATCAAACCTGTTCAAACCCACGTTAGGATATGATAATCTAATGCTCACTGCTACTAAAACCACAATGACTAGTTTTCTACATTGGCAGTTGAATAAACAAGATGCATGTCGATATGAGCTGTTGAAAGGTATTTTTTTTTTTTTACTTTTGTAGAAGCTAGGCTAAAAGTTACCCAAAGTGAATAGTCTTTGAACCAAGGCCTAAAACAATGATGCAATATTGTTAAAGTAATTTTGCTTCACTCTTGGAAAACATAACAAGGATTGTAATGAAAGTCTTTCTCCTTTTTTCTTGAAGGCAGGTGGAGGAGTATTTTCTTCCCCGAATGATCCAGGAGGTAACAGGGCAGGTAAAAAAAGAGTTATTATCATGTGTTTTGAAACTAAGACTATCCTTTTTTTTCTCCACATGGAAAGGTTAGCAAAGAGATGGTCAGTGTTTTTTATTACCAGGTTTGCTTTGTGTCCATCAGGATACAGTCCCATTCGGTGACTGTGTGCTTTCCACCAAGGACACCTGCATTGGCACTGAGATATGTGCAGAGCTCTGGAACCCCAAAAGGTACAGCACAGCAACAGAGGATCAAATAAGGGTGCATTGCATGGGTGTTGTAGATGTCTGTGTACTGACTGATACAATCCAAACCTCCTGATGACTGAACCTTTTTTTTTTCTTTAATCTCTTTTCGTCAGCCCGCATATTCAGATGGGCCTGGATGGGGTTGAAATCTTTACTAATTCGTCTGCCAGCCACCACGAGCTCCGCAAAGCTGACCTACGAGTCAACCTGGTCAAGTCGGCCACCATCAAGGTACACTTTAACCCTCTTAACCCAAAGAGGCCCAGTGTCAAGGCATTTTTTTCTCCTGCTACATTTTACTCACTAAGGCCTTGTTTTTCACTCCTGCACCTCCATGGAAACAGCAAAATCACTGGTCGAGGTAACGGGAACTCACAAATTTCTTTTGTGTAGTATATCAAAGTTATAATGCCATTAATCACAAAAAAAAAATCTATATAATCTATATAACATTTCTCCAAGGGCCCACATGTGTTACCAATAATGGAAAAAATGGGGGCTTCTCTTGCTATACATATTGACCTATTAACATTTTTAAAACCTCTCTTGTTCTTTCCTCTCTGCTCTGTTTGAACAGGCGAGACATTCATGGCTTCCCAGTCAAACTGGGGAGCACAGAGTTTAATGCTTTATGTAGGATCTGTTGAGTAAAAACTGTTTATTTTGGAGTGATATTCAAAATGACAAACTTAGAATATACTGGTTTTGATGAAAAATCACAAATTTAAGCTTAGCTTTTGGTTATTTTTACTGATGTTCTTCAAGCATTTGTTCAAGGATTGGAGGGTATTTGAAAAGCTGACAATAATTTAAATTCCCACAGTTTCTGGCCATGATAAATGGTGTAACTTCAGCAATTTTTTGAAAAGAAAACATGACTTTAAAAGCCGCCGGCGGATTGTTTGGTTCTTCCAGGAGTCCACTAGGGATGCACCAATCTGATGTTTGCAGTCATGATACAGATGGCGATACATGGGCTTTTGATAACGGTCTATATCGAATACGGATCCTATACCCGTGTTTAATTAATGAGCTATATGCCTCACTGTTAGGAGGAGACTGGTATCATTCTTAATCATCATTTCTGTATGGCAACATCAGGCCTGATTCAAACGTTGCTTTTATGAGTAATTTATTTGCTGAATTATTATTTATTATTAAAATCCTACACCGTTTTAATGCAGCGACAAATTGATAAAAAATTAAGCAGGAATTAAACTATGTACTGTACATGGTATGTACATATAGAATATCATTTCTTAGATTGGCCCTGTTGTCACAGATACCTGATCAAGATATTGGCCTGATATTGGCACCTATATCGGTGCATCCCAAGAGTCCTCAAACATTTGCTTGTTTATTCACATAAAAGCAGGGAAATTTGTGAATATGCTTGGTAGAAACATATGTTGTGGTAGACTATGTAAAAGACAAATACTGGTCCAGAGTTTGATTCTCAGTTATTGAAAAAAATCCCAATTTCTAATATTTGTCAGAAAAAAATGAGAAACTGAAACTTATAATAAACTTTCGACCAGAAACTTATAATAAACTTTATGATGGTTTTTGTATTATTTTGGTACCCACCGATACTCACATTGACAATACAAAACAGAGATCACCAGAGGGCAGCGCTGCACTACTAAGACAGGACATAGTGGGTCCGTATCATCCTGTGTTCTTAGCACAAGTCAGAGGTTTGGCTAAAGTAAGTGCTGCATACAGTGTATCGTTGGTGTGTTGCAGAGTGGCGGTATCTACCTGTATTCCAACCAGAGGGGCTGTGATGGAGACCGTGTCTACTATGACGGTTGTGCCATGGTGGCCATCAACGGAGACATCGTGGCACAGGGAGCACAGTTCTCACTCGATGATGTGGTAGGTATGGTTGTGAAAAGAATCAGACCCGGCTCAAAATCTACCTTCAAATAAGTCTTTATATAGTTAAAAACCGTAACCGAGAAGTGTGAAGTGACATTACTGTAGGCGTGGACAAAATAATTGGTTTGGTGTTTCCTGTTTACGGGTCCATTGGGTAAGTGATGCAGAGCAGGTCCTGCAATAATACAGCTGGCAGCAGCATTCCTTTGTCACAGAGTGATCTTTGTGTGTGTGTGTGTGTGGGCGTGTTCTACCCGTATTTTAGGGACAAAAATCTGTTACACAGTCACATAGTGGATGTTGGGGTAAGGTTAGTTTTAGGTTGAGGACAAAGATATGGGTTTAGGTTTAAGTTAACGTTTAATCATTACATTTTATGTTTAAGGTTTAGTTTAATCTTAAGGTTTGGGTAATGGTTAAGATTTAGGTTGTGGTTTAGGTTAAGGTTAAGGTTAGGTAAGGGTTAGGGTTTAGGCTGGTAGCAGTAATGGTTAGGGTAAGTCTCCAGGAAATGAATGTAAGTCAATCTAATGTCCCCAAAGTCACAGAAACATGTTAAGTGTTTAGGTTGTGGTTTATGTGTTCCCCAATGTGTAAAAAGCAGATTTTTCGGTTGGTGGTTAAGGCCACGGTTAGGGTTAGGCAAGTGTTGGTTAAGGTTGGGGCTAGGGTAAGTCTCCAGGAAATGAATGTAAGTCAATCTAATGTCCCCAAAGTCACAAAAGTGTGTGTGTGTGTGTTGTAGGAGGTGATTACAGCCACTCTTGACCTTGAGGATGTGCGGAGCTACAGAGGAGAAGTGTGCCAGCCGAACATGGTGAGACAGCACCACCCTTCAAACTCTGTCATGTACAAAGTTGCTGAGTTATGGCTAATTGCTTTTTGTTTTGCTTTTACTCATTATTGCCTTCCATCACTTCTATTAAGACACGCAAAAGCTTAAAAAGCTTAAAAAAAACTTAAAATCTCTTAAGCTTGTATTAACCGAAGACCTTATTTCAGGCATCTGACCAAAAACTCAATTGACTTTGAGACAAGGGAACCCAAAGTGGAAATTTGCTGACTCATTTCTGGGTTTTAGGACTCATTCCTGTACTACTCTATTAGCCTATGTTGCCTTGCCCAGTTTTTCACTTCTGATTTCAAAGCAATTGTATTTGTTCTTAAGGTTTTCTGCAGACTCCAGACACTTACAATACCAACCTGAGCCTCTCAGTGGCAAAACACAGACACTTTTAGTGGACGCACATTGACAGTGAGGTGTTGCCCCGAGCGATTACATTGCATCCCTCTTAGCATCCCCTATTGGCAGGGTTCTGAAATACAGCAAAGTTACCCTTTATGTAAAATCTGAACAATAAGCTTTATGGAAGTACAAGAGAAATATTTTAGGAGAAGTTATTGTTTTTACTGCATTACTCAGTGGCCTGTGGCCCCATAATCACCTATGAGAACACATTGTAAGCTAATTGTAATATGTTTAAAAGCCTTGGCTGTATAGTATGTAAGGTGTGTCTCTTTCAACAGTTGAGTGACCCCAGGAGATATAGCAGGCCAGACTCTTGTATGTCACACATTACAGCTAATGAGACTGGAACAGAGGCTGCTCTGGGGTCTTGCTTTCATGATGTAGGTGCCTCTCTCTTTAAAGACCCATGAGCAAGTCTGCTCCTCTTGAGACACAAATCTCAGATAAGTTCGGCCCATATAAGATCTCTTGCCATTAGAGGTCAAGTCTCAAATCATAATTTTTTTTTTTTTTTTAAATTGGAAATGGAGAGAACTGAGTCAGGACAAACAATCCACAATTGCTCAAATGTTTAAAATACAGCTCAAACAATAAATTAACGTAACATCAAAGGTATACCACTCAACACTTGAACAAAGCCTGAAGACAATAAAATCTGCAAAAATCTACATCTTTATGTTAACATGGGCCAATTGTCCATGTGTGGTATGAAAGGGGTCACTCGTTTTGACAAACCCCAGGGGAAATACCAGCCCACTCTGCAGCTCCCCTCAGCTTTTTACAGAGCTTTTTAGCCCATTTTAACTCAATGTTTTGGTTTCATGGTTTTTCTTTTCCTCTCCCTCTCATACTTCTCTGTTGTAGGAAAGTGAACCCAAACCTTGCCACAGGGTCAAAGTTGACTTTTCTTTATCAAGTGGTGACGATATCTACCTCCCTACCCACCAGCCAATAACATGGCACTTCCATTCACCAGAGGAAGAGATCAGGTACAAATGCATACATTTCATTTGGTACAAAATAAGTATTTTTGTCTTAGCAGAAAACCAGTTAAAGAAACCCAGTGCAGAAATCACAACAGCAGTTGTCACCTGTGTTGTTCAGTCTAGGGCCGGCCTGCTGGCTGTGGGACTACCTAAGGAGAAGTGGACAGGTGAGGAGGAACACACAAACACGCAGCACTATGTTTAACAGTGTGTCTCAGTTGACCCTTCTCTAAGCCCCGCCCCCGCTGCTACTCCATCAAGTTGTCAGAGCTCCCATGGGGCCCACACTGTCACTAACTGCACTCCCGGAAGAAATGTCTAATTATCCGGGAAAACAACAAAGTGATTTGAGAGCGACGCAGACAGAAGGGTCTACAATATCTGTTTGAAGGATATATCCAGAACGTAAAAAAGGTTAAAAAGATAGAATAATAAAGCCTACAGATCACAGAGTAAAAGCACCACATCACCTGGCGATCGTGACAGAAGACAATGAAATTAAGGAACCACACTGTTCCTGTAAAGCAAAGTCTTTATTCACTGTCACGATCATTAAAAAGCAAAAGCAGCATGAGTATACATTCAGTATACCTGTAGTAGCTAGGGTACCACAGAAGTGCTAATGCTAGTTAATGATGTTTTATTGTACTCTGCTAATGTGAAATGTGAAATAACTGAAATGAAGAAGCTATTGAATTTTGACTTTGGTGTTCGTGATGCTTCTGATTTGTGTCCCAGGCTGGTTTCCTGTTGCCTCTGAGTGGAGGAGTCGACAGCTCCTCCACCGCCTGCATTGTCCACTCAATGTGCGCGCTGCTGTGCCAGGCGATAGAGGACGGCAGTGAGTGAAACACATCAATTATCTCAATGTGACTTTTGACACATGCTCTTGTTCAGGCATAAGGGTGGTAATATCCTATGTTTTCCATGTTCTCAACAAATGTCAAAACCAAATCCAGCAATATATGTTTCTACTAACAAGTATTGTGTGTGGATCAAAGCCAAACTTTTGCACTGGATGACATGTTCTTTCAATACCATGAATACACACATTGTAGTTTAATTTGACTCAATCCCACAAACACCATCCTGCCGCCACAAATACTCACTGGAGCACCAAATGTGGATTAATGCCCTGCTGAAAATAGTCCCCAACAAATTAACCTAACCTAATTTGTCTTGTTTGAGTAACTTCTGTTAAAAGCTACAATGACTCACTGTTTAAAGTATTTAAAAATGAAACAATGTATTTGTGAGGTCTGGGCTTTGTGTTAAGAGACACAAACAAGCTTGGTAAGCAAGGAAAGCGTTGAGCGACTTACTAATACACTATTGATTTTAATGAGATTGTGGCAATGAAAAAAGTAATATAGCAGTATATTTTGGAAATCAGCATGGTTAATATAATTATTATATTATAAATATTATAAGAGGATGAATTGAATGATGTTTTTACAAACCTGGGAATCCAGCCTTGGATCTGGGTTACATGCCAACCTCTTCACTTTCCAGACTTTCCTGTTTCTCTTCATTCTCACAAAACAGAAGTTCAAAAAAGTCTTCTTTTCTTTTCCCGTCCCCCTCCTCTTTTTTCTCTCTTCTCCATGTCTATCAGACAGCCAGGTACTGGAGGATGTTCGCAGAGTGGTAGGGGATGACTCCTACCGTCCCCAGCACCCCAGGGAGCTGTGTGGTCACATCTTCACCACCTGCTACATGGCCAGCGAAAACTCCTCAGAGGACACATGCAGCAGGGCCAAAGGCCTGGCCAATCAGATCGGCAGGTAGGCGGGGTTCAACCTGAAGGGCTTTTGTTTGAAGAGTTAAAGAATCAAGTAAAACAATAGCACAATGCAGCACATGAAAAATGGAAAATAAGAAATGCAAAGGCAGGCTAATAATACCACAATCACAGTCATGAGGCCAGATTGTGATAAAAGGACATTTTTGAAGACATATTATGTAGCTATGAGAATTGTATGCAATGGGGGAAAAAAGTAAAGCAAACTGGAAGAAAAATAGAAAATAATACGGTATGTAAAAAATAAAAACACACATGCAGTTTGACAATAAAGAATAATGAAATACTCACATCACTAGCATATCATACAGTATACAGTATAAACGGAACGTGTCAAGAGATTATCAAAGAAATCAAACTCTAAATTCATGAACCAAGGAAGAAACTGATCCTTAGGGCATGGCTGATATTGTTTGCCAACTTGAGCTTATGACAGATGTATTATATTGGTATATATGTTAAAGAAACAGTTTGACATTTTGAATATATTTTGTTTAAACTTTTTCAATATTTACAAATAGTCTGTGATATACATGTTAAATGTTAAATATATATATAATAAAGGTAAGAGAACCAAATACAAAAGAATAGAGTAGTATAAGAATTAATTAATTTAATAAAGACTGTGTGAAAAAATATTGTACAGCAGGATAGGACAATGGCCCTGTAGTTCTGTGGTAAAATAATCATGAATATAGGCCATAGTATCGTTATCCTTATTTATTTTAAACCCAGAAAAGTAAGTTTTACAGTGCTATCTAGTCTGTTTTCTTTTCTATAGTTATTGTCCTTTAAACTGCTTTGAAAAAAAAGTATTTCATGCATTGTCATTTATCTCTTTGTCTTTAGCACACACATGAATATTAACATCGATATGGCGGTGAAAGGCATTCTGGGTATCTTCTCAGTGGTTACTGGAAGGTGGCCTCAGTTTCGCGCCAACGGAGGAAGCCACAGAGAAAACCTTGCTCTGCAGAATGTACAGGTTAGACACTCAGTCACACTCACACTCTGTCTTTGGGTCATCATGGTGGTTTTATGCTAGTTTTTATCACTGCTGCAGGCAGTGTTGTATTCACTTCCTGTTTGTGTGTGTCTTTGTGTTTGTTTGTTTGTGTGTGTGTGCTCCCAGGCCCGAGTCAGGATGGTCCTGGCCTACCTGTTTGCCCAACTGAGTCTGTGGGCTCGGGGGAAGCCAGGTGGATTGCTGGTGCTGGGCTCAGCCAACGTAGATGAGAGGTATTAATAGTTTGCAGTTGTTTCATAGGGAACATAGATACATCTCAATAATGAAGTGATGAAACTTTGGACAGACATCGATGTAAACTGCAACATAACAGGTTGGCGCAGGCGGTTATTCTAGTTTTTACCTGTTCTTAAGCAGGCGGCAACCCACTGGTTCTGAAATGTGAAGCCAATGTGTGAGTGCCTAAGCTTGCATTCTTTCTAATGGCCATCAGGGGGCGACTCCTATGGTTGCAGAAAGAAGACTAATTGTATAGAAGTCAAAGAGAATATGACTCTACTTCTCTCTTGATATATTATCTCAAACATTGTAAACATGAGTTTATGGTCTCAATCTCTAGTTTCAAGTCTTCGGCAATACAGCATGATGTTCATTTAGTAAATGATGGTCCTATTTGGCGTAAAACAGGCCATAAAGCAGGGTATGCTTTAGGGCGTGGCTAGCTTGTGATTGATAGGTCGTTCCCAAGGCGTTGTGCAGTCTGGGCGTTGTCGAGATTGCTTTGAGAAGTCGAAAAGTGGTGTTCATTTGCAAAGATTATTTTGCTGAGTAAAACGATTGAATGCAGCTAAAGCAGTGCAACTACCGAAAGAAAAATGTTTTCGTATTGGAAAAAAATGACAACAACCTTTCCTGCTCAGTTTGACAGGGTATTTCACGAAGTACGACTGCTCCAGTGCCGACATCAACCCAATAGGAGGCATCAGCAAGACGGACCTGAAGAGCTTCCTGCTCTACTGTGTCGAGCAGTTCCAGCTCACCGCTCTGAGAGGGTGAGGTCAGCTCACAGACATTTGGGGAGATTGAACTGTCGGGTAATGTACCTGTTAGCATTCAGAACACAGACACTTGAAAGAACGAAAGGAGTAAAGGGTTGAAGCTGAAATCAACTCCTGTATTTTACCCTCCTAACTAAACACAAAATCTTCAGAGGTAGAAGTGAAAGTAGCACCAAGATCTATGGGAAATGAACCTAACACAACAGAATAGTTACTTTTAAATAATTGGCAATAAACATTTTCTACATATACAAACTGCAGCACATTAAAACATTTTTATATTGCATACATATATATATATATATATATATATATATATTAGGTTTGGTGCACTAGTCATTGGTGCACTAGTCATTGTTTCATACAAACTGTCATACAAACAAAGCTTCTGTGGTTTTGGTTTCCTCTGCAGCATCCTGTCTGCTCCGCCCACAGCTGAGCTGGAGCCGCTGACAGATGGACAGGTGTCTCAAACAGATGAGGTAAGAAAAGAAGGCAGAGTTCAAAGATGGACGTGGTCCAAGCAAGAGCATGTAAGTATGGGGGCAGGAAGTGGGGATGGGGTTGTTGCCCCCCCACCACTTTATATCCCTGGCCTGATTTAGCGAAGAGGCTGATGTGATGGTGGTCTCTAGTTAATATTAATATTGTTAAGATATTAACCAGTAATATTTGTGCAGGTAGAGTTTCAAACTATATGTGTACAAATTAAAGTATATAGGCTCTAAATGCCTCTATGCTTTCACAAGAAAAGACTGTTGTCTCTGCTAGGGCTGGGACAATACTTGGGTATTGAATCAATAAGTATTGCGATTGTTTTAAGGATTTGATTAGATATTATTTTATTGAGATTTTTGTTTTTCTCCTCAGGCAGACATGGGGATGACCTACTCTGAGTTATCTGTGATTGGACGGCTGAGGAAGATCTCAAAGTGCGGCCCCTTCAGCATGTTCTGTAAGCTCATTCACACGTGGAAGGACACGCTCTCACCTGCAGAGGTCAGCTCTTTTTTTGGAGTGTGGAACATTTTTCTGCTAGTCTGCCAGAGAGTGTAATCCTCCACTAGAGGAATAATGTGGTGTCCTTTTTTTAACTAAACTCGGCCTGAAAGTGTCTGCTCTGCATTTTTCTATGGCTATGTATGGAAGCAGGATTTTCAACAGATCTATTATGACATCATTGACAGGAATTTCGTTTGTTTGTATTTTAGATTATTTTCCGGCTGAACAATTCGTAAAAACTATTTTGAGTCACGTCTAAGGGTGTTGCAATAACCGTGATATTTGAAAAATCAAACATTGATATTGTGTTGACGATACACATATGGTAATATTATGTAAATAATCCAACTCCTTCATAATCATTTATATAGTTAAGGTTACAGACTCTCTTTCCACCTCCTTACATTTGTATTTAGAGCGTAATAAATTTGCCAAAATCACTAACAGCATTTTTTATTTAATCATATTTTCCATAGATATTTATATTATAACTTATCGTGAATTATTTTGGCCACAATAATCGTGTAGTGAAAATGTAATATTGTAACAGCCCTGATTGATATCGGGTTGTTAACTCCTAATAGTTCAGTTAACAGCTGTGCACTTTAGCTTTAGCTAACGTTAACGCGGTGACAGCTCTAAAGTCTGACGATGATGTGATGTGCTTTAAAGTTGAATGAGATTTCAGCCAATCTACATTGAAACATTTGAAAATGTGTCTTTTGAAAAGCGATAGTGATTATTGTGCGTTTAGCAGCGGTTTAAGACTTTTATCTAGAAATAATCAGCGTGTCGTCGTCTCTCCCCAGGTGGCCCAGAAGGTGAAGCACTTCTTCCGGATGTACTCGATGAACCGCCACAAGATGACCACGGTGACGCCGTCCTACCATGCCGAGAGCTACAGTCCCGACGACAACCGCTTTGACCTCCGACCTTTCCTCTACAACACGCGCTGGACCTGGCAGTTCAGGTGCATCGACAACCAGGTAGCACGAGGGCAGCAACTTTACTGCCACTTCATCCTCTGTTAGAATGGTTGGGGAGAAGGGGAAGTCAAATCTGACGGAGATGTAGAGATACAGGAAGGAGCTGTTAATCCTCAGTTAACAGGAGACATCCCAATAGTCTAGTATTTGGTAGAGCTGTGATGGCTGCACCTGCTGCCACACGACTGATATAAATGTCGTAACCCTCCTGCACACTATAGTTATCTATAAGTAACACAATCTAGTTCTTAATTCAGTTTTTTTTTACCTTTTGACCTCATGCACATTAGGGATAAAACCAGGCGGCAACCTCCGGTTCTGACGAGTAATAATTATAATAACTTTATTTATATAGCACCTTTAACTGTGAACTCCGTACCGCAATCATGACTTGTTTCAAGTCTTATTAAATACATCATGATGTTCATTGAGTAAATTATGGTCCATTTAGAGTAAAATAGACCATAAAGCAGAGTATGCTTTAGAGAACCGTATACGGTATCCCTACGTCACTCCTCCAAAGTCCAAATATGGTCACTTACATTCACTGGTTGCAAAAAGCAGAGATGGCGATGGCTGTAATCCAAAATGGCTGCAGCCAAATTGATGAACTCAAGGCTTCAAAACAGCAGTCCACAAACCAATTGGTGACGTCAAAATGACATCGTCCACTTCTTATAAACAGTACACGGGTAAAACGGATAACAAAACCCACGGTTGGGATTGTATCACGGTTTTGAGTCACGGATCAGATCAGCAGAAAATAAAGGGAACAAATATAATTTTTGCCCCAATTCCGATCGCATCATAATTTCTAGTGCAGAAATTTAGTTAACTTCTGTATGGTCACACTTTACTTTTTCTGCCTTAAGTCGTTTAAACATCTTTTTTAGATACCACTGTTGAGGGTTCCTTTGCTGGTTGCTGCTGCTGGAGGGACATCCTGGCAGACTGGAGCAAAATATACACCCCCTGAGGCAGAAGCTCTAAATGCAGGAAGTGGCTGAATTGGAACGTACCAAGTTTCTGCTACAAGAGATTTTGTGAGAACATTATATTTTTTGAAAACCCACCTGTGATTCCACCGAGCTCGGTCCCTCACACTGATGATTTACCCTCCTTTCCCCACAGGTGTCCCAGAAGACAGCAAACACCCCAAAGCAATAAGAACCCGGGGTCTTCAGAGTCCGGTGAAAATCCATAATACTGTGACAGAGAAAAAGGATTGATTATTTGGTGATTTATGTGCCGCTTTCGGTAAAGCCAAATACTCTGCACTGTGTTGGTAAGCAAAAGGCCAACAGGAGAAAGAATCATTTTTTCTGGGACTATATCAAACCTCTGTTCTACCTCAGTGTCACAAATGTTACATGGGCTATCATTCCCAGATGTTGCTAAGGAGCATGGGACGTTTTCCCCCATGCGAAATGCAGTAGCGCATTCATTTATGGCAAAATATGCCAAATGTGTGATCACAGTGTAAGAATATTGGCTGCTCCACTTCTCCTTACCAACTAAAATAAAAACATTTTTTGCCACTGCAGGGGTTTTCAAAGTTGATGTCAGATTTATCCTCTCTGTGATATAATGAATATATCTTTGTCATATAAGTTACTGTATATGGCGTTATATAAAAAAATAGATTTTATATTCATATTGCGTCCCTTAAAAGACCAATATATATACAGTCTGTGCAGTTATTTGCACTATTAATTTGTTTAATGGGTTGAACTTTAATTGTAATTTGAATGTTTCAGATGTTTTAATCTGTTTAAGAAAAACAGCAACACTAAATTCTTCTTGTCAGGTTAGCATGTTAGCATTTACTAATTAACACTGGGTTTTAGTAGTTCTGCAGTTATTTGATTACAAGTCTGCGTATTGTACAAATTTAAATTAATGCCCGATGATGACGCTGGATGGAAAGTCAGAGGACCACCAACATTGCTACATCCTCTGGGCACCATGAATGTCTGTACAAACTCCCAAAGTCAATCCATCAAATAGTTATTGAGATGTTGCAGTCAAAGACACAATTGTCAACCAGATGGTGACCCTAGACAAAAAGTCAGGGAATTAACAAAGTAATCAGGATTCATCCTCTGGGCACCATGAATGTCTTTACAAAAGAACAAGGCAACCCATCCAATAGTTGTAAAGATGGGTTCAAATTTTGCAACGTCTATCTTATCACAATACTCCCATGTCCGTACTGACCCTGAAGAAATCCCTTCTTAAATCAATTTCAATATGCATATGAGCATATTGTTTATGGTTCCATGGCTGCAAAACTATCTTCTAGTATTACTATTACTATTTACTCACATTAAAGTTGTTAGATCAGGCCCCTAGAGGAATAGTTCTCATTATCAATGACAAGTTTATAGCCCATCAAAATGTCTAAACTTACACAGGGCAATATTGTGGCTTGTAGTATGGGCTTTGTGTGGGCTTCTTCATGACTAATAATTCATAATGCACATCCTTCCCTCGCTCACCCTCAGTAACTGAACATAGGAATGTCCAGCACTTTTTGGGTTAGGATGAAAATGAATAAATTTTAACATTTTGCACTCTCACTCAACCTCTATTTCGAATGTTAGGTGGAGGTTTTATTCCCATAAAACCTTCTTCAGTAAGGGTTAATGGTGCTCAATTACTACTTAACTATGACCAATTAGATTCAGACCGTGAAAGACCTTTTCCTCCAATATCCGGGACACTGAGGTTATTGGATTACACACAGGCTTGTATTTGGAGTCTAATGTCGTTAGTTGGTGAGACACTGTATGGGAGGGGATGGGGGTTTGCTGGAAATAAAGTGACTCCAAAAGACATATTAAATTAGTTTTAAGGTGTTGTTTGTACATGTTTAAAGTTTAATGACAAAATTAAATAATTTTAGGTGGACGATGCATTTGGGAAAGCAATGGCAGCAAACATCAGTGTAGAGAAAAGGATGTGCTGGTTTAATTGGTGATCAGCTGACAGAGCATGTGACATGTGAGGTTGGCTCCTAATTAACATGATTCAACTTTGTTATTGCAAATTTTCCACTGCAGATAGTTTTCATTTTTCCTAACCACTGCACCTCAGCCTGCCAGGAGCTTCTGTTAGGACTGCAGCTCCATACTGAATAAACTGTGGTCACTTACCAACTCACTGATATGAAGTGGATGCTGTTTGCATAATCGCATGCTTACTTTCAAGTTGGAAAGCTTGTCCATCTTGCATACAAAGTCGTTTTGGGAAAGCATGTTGGACTGGCATGTCTAGATGGTAACCCACAATTTACAAAAACTTGCAAAACTCTATCAAGACTTGCTGCCCGTTGACCTATCATTACCTTCACCATTCAAGGTCAATGCTTTGTCATATAGCGACTTCTGTTTCACAAGCTTGTTGGAGAGCTAGAGTGGCCATCAGGTAACATAAAAATGCCAAAGGCCCTCGCTATAGCCAGTGTTTGGTTTGTCTGGTCTGGGCTACTGTAGAAACACATGGCGGTGCAACACGGCGGACACCGTGAAGAGGACCCGCTCCCTATGTAGGTCTCATTCTAAGCTAACCAAAAACACAGTTCTTAGTTGCAGGTGATTCAATACTAGTGAAAAAATTGTTAGGAATATTATATTCCATTCTGATACTACTTCGATAAAAATGCTACACACTGGCTGTTTAACAACAAAAATCTGCAGATTAATAAATTATTATTGTCATTAGTTCTTCTTTTAAATATAAAATGATGACATCAGTCAAAGTTTTGTCTGACCCAGTTTCAAGAAAGACATTTACTGAATCAAAGTAATGTACAAGTGAAGGTTTACTCTGCCAAAAAATGTATTAGTATCCAATTTTCAGTCAATATGTCATTATTTTTATTACAGTACCAGTCAAAAGTTTGGACACACCTTCTCATTCAACTACTTTGAAGCATCTAAAATATAAAACATATTGTGGTTTGTTGAGCATTTGTTTGTTTACCACATAATTCCATATGTGTTCCTTCATAGTTTGGATGTCTTCAATATTAATCTACAATGTAGAAAAAAATAAAATTAAAGAAAAACCATTGAATGAGAAGGTGTGTCCAAACTTTTGACTGATACCATTGTATATATTTATATACCTATATATATATATATATATATATATATATATATATATATATATATATATATAGTACCTATCTTCTCATTCAACTACTTTGAAGAATCTAAAATATAAAACATATTCTGGTTTGTTGAGCATTTGTTTGTTTACCACATAATTCCACATGTGTTCCTTCATAGTTTGGATGTCTTCAATATTAATCTACAATGTAGAAAAAAAGAAAGAAAGAAAGAAAGAAAAACCATTGAATGAGAAGGTGTGTCCAAACTTTTGACTGGTACTGTATATACTCACGTGACTTTGAATGAATATATCCTCTCGCTCCACTGTACCTCTGGAGACTGCAGAACGTGCAGCGTACTGTAGGTGGAGTTTGAGTGTTTTAAAGCCAGTGTAAAGTGATACTTGCGGCCAGGAGGGGAGGGTGGAGGGGTGACTTCCTAAAAACACATTCCCCTTGCCTTCAGCTTGAGTCTTGTGCGCCGCCAGAAACTATGAAACTTCACAGTTGTGACTGACTCCAGAGCTGCAGACGGACTTAAACCCTCTCTTCTCCAGAGCCGAGCCCACTACTGTGTCCCGCAGAACTTCTACTTTCACTTTCACAGAGCAGGAGCGGCCCCGCAGAAGAACTCGTAGATTTCCCGGATGGAACAGGACGTTCTGCTGGCCGGGAGCGTGAACGGAGCCTCCCAGGATTACGGCTCTCTGTCGGGCAAAGAGCACGGAGGGGCCCCGGGGAGCGGGAGGCGGAGGTCGTGCACCGAGAGGGACGCAGGTGAGTGGAGGGTGTAGCTGTGACTCACAGGTCGGTGGCGTCTCCTCTGTTTTGTTATTCGGTACAAACGCCAGTGGAGGAAGAATATTCACATCCTTCAAATGCAAGTCGCAACAATGTAAAAGTCGTCCATTACAAACAAAACTTAAAAACTTTAATTAAATATTAAATACACAAGGAAGTATTATCAGCAAAATGTACTTGTGGTATAAGAAAATAAACTCCTTATTACAAGTACACAAGGAAGTATTATCAGCAAAATGTACTTGTGGTATAAGAAAATAAACTCCTTATTACAAGTACACAAGGAAGAATTATCAGCAAAATGTACTTGTGGTATAAGAAAATAAACTCCTTATTACAAGAGCAAGAATTATCAGCAAAATGTACTTGGTCCTCCTTGAGCACCAAAAATGGTCCCTGAGGCAAAAATGTGCTATTAGCCCCTAATGACACCACCACCATCACCACCAACAGGCATTGTGTGTATCCTGTTACCTTCATTCACATACACATAGTCGCTCATTAACATATTTCTACAGCAGTATGCATCTGTAAGCACATTATAAGCTTAAATAGTAGTTAATCAAACGTCACAAAACTTTACTTCTGTCGTCACAAACATACAGGTTACATGCATGACATTTGACCTGTGCATTAAACCCTTCCATGATGCGCCTGGGCAGAACATTTCAATCGCCCAAATAGTAGCAAGTCTATATTGGTACTGATCCCTTTTTAATTACCACACACCGTGAAGACCGTGAGTCTGGATCATTTGGGGCCCCTGAGAGTCTGAGGCTCTGGGTTGGTGTTGCTTCTTACCTGGTTGGAAGTTCAACTATGATTGTGTGCTTGTGTGTGTAAAAACTTTATAGTGTGCGGCATTAGCTCGGGTTGGGGGACTTTGCATTTCGAATTAGAGGGTCACCTGTTCAAGGGCCCAAGTTAGAAGTGGGGGCTGGTGGCTGGAGAGGTACCAGTAGGCCTCCTGGGCACTGCTGAGGTGTCCTTGAGCACGGCACAGTATACCCAAACTACTCATGGGCACAGCGTAGTAACACCTACCTATCAATCCTAATACTAGGACGGGTTAAAAGCAGGCTAAATATCACTCGGTGTGCTGTGCTGTGTACATGTGTGACAAAAAAGTATAATATGATTTTTAATTTATTACTGATGCATTAACATGTAAGTTGCTGTTGTTGTTGTTGGAGATAATTGTAACTACTTCATGTCCGGCTGCACGTTTTCCTATCATCCTGTGAGCCTGTGTCCACTGTAGCCTCAGTGTCCTGTTCTTAGCTGACAGGAGTGGAAATCGTCCAAATTTAATACACCTAAGCACACCGGCCGAAATATTTTTCAACCGTCCGTAAAACCTCTAAAGATACGATGTCATTAATAACACTGCAGGTCACTGTATCGCTGTCATAAAAAAGAAGATCTCTACCTACCTCACCCACAGAAGCAGCATGCCGGGTAGTGAGCTGGATAAAGTAAGCGTTACCGTAGAGACGGTGGACAGCTAGAGTCACTCAAAAAATTGCGATACAATCATCAATGTCAAAGCAAAACAAAACTTAACATATGCGTTGTAGTTATGAGAATTTGAAGTGAAGTAGGACTATTTCAGATAATGGTGAATTACTTTATTTATTCTTTTCGATACTGATTCTAAAATCATAAGAAACTCCAAACTAGAAGTTCTGTTACATAAACATCATTGATCAGAATTGCTTTAACTTATTAGTTTGATTGAATCGAAGTAACATTGCATCGTTTTAGGAAATCCTTTTCTCTCCGTAACTAACACAGAATCAGAGAAAAAGATCAGCTTCATGTCTGCGCGTCGAGTATAGAGATAGATCTATGTCGTCCTTAGCCTAGCTTAGCACAAAGACTGGAAGCAGAGGAAACAACTTGCATAGCTCCATCAAAAGTAAAAAAAAAACTACCATCTTATCTAAATGTTGCAGCCTTTTAGCTTGCAATCTAGAGACCAATACATCACACAATCCCCATTTGTTTAGCAAACCTGGCAACCTCACTATGAGGATTAATTCAAGTATAAGATTTTATGTAAGGATATGTTTATTTCTGCATATTATGAAGGATGCTCGATTTATTTGCACAGCATGTTAAGTGTGTACTTAATTCCAATAGCTGATAACTGATCATTCCCTTTTTAAGTATTAATATTAATAGTGATGTAGTAAGTAGTTTATAATAACAGAAACATTAGCCACGTGCTGTTTCGTGCACTACATTTTAAAATGGCTACAAGTATATACGTTGATGTATTAAGTTAAAACTACTCTCTACATACATCTGAATCTTTTTGGCTATTTCTGTCATATACTAAATAGTTGGCCACTTATATTCATACAGGGAGATATAAATTGATAATATTAATGTTATGATTGATGCTATTATTTATTGTAATATTGTTTTCTGTCTGAATAATCAATGACAATGGTGTTGGAAGTCAGACAGTACAGAATTTCCCTGAAATTTCTCTTTTTCTCAACTGCTGCTGCAACGAGTATGAGAAGTGCTTCTCACACTTGTGTGTCCACCGCGCTGTGTGATTGTTGTCTGTGTGTGTTGCAGCCGTTTAAAGTGTTGCCCCGTCAGTGACACCCTCCGCCACCATGACACATCCTGCTGTGAAGCAGAGTCAGCAGTACCATATGTGTGTGTGAATATGTGATTGTGTGTTTGAGTGTGTGTGTTTGTGGCTAGAATTGAGTCATCATGTCTTTATAACTGCTGAACGGAAAAGTTACAGTCATTGAACACCTGACAGCTGTGGAACAAGCTTGTTCTGTGTGACAGGGCTTGACACTAAGGGTTGCCAGGTTGCCATTTGGAGCATTTGGCAACCAATGCTGTGCCTTTGGTTGTCATCAGTGGCAGTGTAATAAAGCTTTATATTATTTTATGTCAAACTTTCATTATTAAGCTGACATATAACTGCATAGTATCTTAGTTAGTCAAAATACAAGGTGACTAAAAACAGCAAACATATTTTCAGTTTTGGCGACCAAAAGCTGAAGCCAATTTAAAAAGTTAGTGTAGAGCCCTCACTCTATTTTATACAACTGTGTCCACATTATTTGCATGACAGTTTTTTTGTCAAATCTTGCAAATTCTTCCAATTGGCCTAATCTGAATTCTTGCATAATCTAAACACCAGCATGCTTTTTGCATCACATGATCCAATTTAGAACCACTGTTAAAGACCCAGGTAAAATAAAATCAAACCTCAGCCTCACGCAGAATGTATTATATGGATGTTGAACCCAAACACAATGTATTATTCATTCCAAAGAAAGGGTGCTGACCAGTTGGAGTACCTTGATATAACTCTTTAAAGAATATTTAGAAAAGATCACATCCATCATATTTTTTCAGGGACCAATTTGAGGTGATTCAATTATCAGTTTTATCTGAGTAACACAAACATATTTTTTTTACATTTTTAAATCTTCATGTTTGACACGGTTACACTGTGAATATTTGACATTTTGTTTGGAAAAAAATTGCTCAAATAATTAATTGATAAGCAATTAATTTTCTGCTGGTCAACTAAGTAATTTTTTTAATTATCCATGCAGCTCCCCAAAATAGTACATTAATTGTTCAAATTGTGACACCTTATTTATAAAACAACTTTCCAGTTTTTTGTTAATCAGGTACCAAGTATGTTGTAGGTGTTACGCCTCGTGGAAGCACAGGAAAATCACGACTCATTAGTACGACCCAGACAGCAAGATAAAGTGTAGAATAAAAGGCATGCTTTAACTAATGGATCAGGCAGTCAGTACAGGCAAACAAATCAGACAGGGAGGAGGCAGAAAAACAAGCAGAGACGTCAAAACCAGGAACATGAACACTAGGAAATTCGCTGGAAATCTTGACGAACTGGAACAGAGATAGAGGAACACAGGGTTTAAATACACTGGGGAGGTGTGGCTGAGTAACACAAAATAAAACAGTAAATACTGGCAGGGAACTTCAGAATAGAACCAGAAACAAACTAAACCAAAACCAAGATCATGACAGTAGGGAGTTTTGGTGTTTGAGTAAATATAAATCCATGGATATATAAAGAGAACTGTCAAAGTTGGTGGAGCATGGAGCAAAAAAAGTTTGACTTCCTTTGTATAAAATAACTCATATATTCTGGCAAACTTCAGCATCCATGGGCCAATAAAAAAAGAACACTAACGTTTCCTTTGACCCCGCCTCCGGGCACTCGGTTTCGGGCTCATTTACATGATTAGAGGATGGATTATAACTCTGGGTTTGGCTATAGAAACACAGCGGATCCTGACACTCAGTATGTCTAGCGTTATGTGTGCACCAACTATCAGATTTAGGTTAATGTTATTTCTGTATGTTACGCTAACGAAGTTTGAAACTATAGATTTCTTGCGTTATAGTGGAATGTTGATACATATTTCTGTCATATAATAAATAGTTGGCCACTTATATTCATACAGGGAGATATAAATTGATAATATTAATGTTATGATTGATGCTATTATTTATTGTAATATTGTTTTCTGTCTGAATAATCAATGACAATGGTGTTGGAAGTCAGACAGTACAGAATTTCCCTGAAATTCCTCTTTTTCATTGTTAAGTTTGTTTTCAGAGTATGACACATTGCGTTCTGTCTCCATTAGTGCATTTTTACATACATTACATTACATTACAGTCATTTAGCAGACGCTTTTATCCAAAGCGACTTACAATCAGTAGTATATTACATATCATTCACCCATTCACACACTGATGACAGGCTACGATGCAAGGTGCCACCATCAGACTCTAACTAACATTCATGCAACATCCAGTCCACACCGATGGCAAGCCTTCGGGAGCAACTTGGGGTTAAGTGTCTTGCCCAAGGACACATCGACTGCCGAAGCCGGGTATCGAACCACCGACCCTCTGATTGGAGAACTACCTTGCTCTCCACTACGCCACAGCCGCCCTAAGACCTAATGATTTAAAAAGGGCTAGTTTTGCACTGGGAAATTGATTTAGCTGATTTAACGAAACATCTCTTTCACCAAAGTGAGTCTATGGGGCAAAAATATTTTTGGGGCCCAATGGCATCACGTAAAGGACCTTGAAGTTGTAATTCCACTGTTTGGCCACTATTTAAAATTTACTTCAGAGCCTGGTGCTCTTCCTCGGGCTTCGAGAAAACTGTTAGAAAAATAAGCCGCACCTTTAGTAGAGCACATCCCAGTTTTGCCTCAAGAAAGAACAAACTTTCCCCTCAGCTCCCAGTCCAACCAGTTCATCAGACAACAGCCTATCAAAAACAGTTTGTCTTGGTCTTGGACCAATGGAACCATGTGAAGCTATTTACTGAGTGAAGGGGATTCAGGGCAGTGAAGATCACAGTTCTCAGTGTGCTTCTGAGATATGTGAAGGTACTTGTTCAGATGATCCTGCTACTCATACTTATCTCGCTGTCCATAGATGCTGAGGAACTCTACATCCAGCAAGCTGTGGTATTAATCGAGGACGCCATACAGGTAAGTGCAACTTATTTCTCTTTTTTGGTAAAAGATAATAAGAGGTAAACAGTACCATATTGTGTAAAGGGTTAGACCTCTTTCTTATGTCCTTGCTGCTCATCCTCCTTCATGAATTCACTTTACCGTAAGGTGTCTTGGATAAGAATGTCCGCCATAGATTATAGCATTTGAAAATATACCTAATATGGTCGTTGGACTTATTATTATTCACTTATGTGAAATGTATGCTTTGGTTATGCCTATTTTTCCAAATAAAGGACACTGTAAAAGTCAGCACTTAGATTAGCGAAAAGTCTTTTCAGTATTTAACCACATCAATGCATTGTCTACTGTCTTCTTCCCTTTTTTATCTGCTTGCTTATAGTACCGCTCCATCAACCACCGGGTGGATGCCCGCTCACTCCGCCTGTATCGATGGTACTACTCCAGGATATGCCAGTGGTGAGTTCACACCTTCTCACACCTGCTCAGGCCAGGTCATCTGTTGATGAAACTGACCCCTGCATATATCCGCAGGGACTGAAACTGTGAAGTTTCTTGATTTTGCTTTTTTGACAGACAATTTGAAATTGTAATACAATATAGGTGGAGGCTTCAAAAAAGCCCAGTGGGCTTTCTGCCTCTTCCTGCACTGTGATATTATTAATCTCTGTTACGTTTCGTAATCATTAAACAGTTATTGTTTTAGAGTCTCTATCCACCTCCCTACACTCGTATTTTGAGTGTTATTCATTTGCCAAAAAAAAGGAACAAAATGCACAATGAATAAAATTATGGATTCATTTAACTGTTGGTATTGTTATTGATTCTTTTTCTATAGATATTGGGATAATATATCTATCGTGAATTATTTTGGCCACTTTAATCATGGGGTGAAAATCTGATATTGTGACAGCCCTAATATGGAGATATACGTAATAACTCAGTTATCTGTTACATTTGCCTATATAATTAAAGCCTACACTTATAAAAGTGGTGCTGTTTTCTGTATTCAGATTATTTCTAGAATAACTTCAACACATCATTATAACTTCTACTTTGCAGCGGAGAGTACAGTTTATATATATATATATATACATATACATATACATATATTTATAACACATCTGGTGTAGCCTTATTGCCTAGCTAATGCTAACGCTACTATTTTGATGCTAGCATTACTTATGTGAAAGAAGCTGCTGTGCTATTATGGGTGCTGCCTGTTAGTGGTCTGGGAACCAGTTATTTTTCAGAGCTTTCTTTGTGTTGTCCTCTATTAGCATTATTATTGCTGATAGCGGCCATTACTCCTATCAGATGCACAAAAAAAATGTTTGGAAATGCCAGGATAAGGGCTGCATATGAATCCCATCTAAGGCATTTTTGTCTGATATCCCAACATCCATTTGACCCCCAACTCCCCTCTCTTTCCCTGCACCAGGGGCTTGGGCCTAACCATCGCGGTGTTATTGCTGCTGGCGTTCGTGGAGCGGCCGTCCTCCCTCTCCATCTCCTCGGACCCCCGGCATCACTCTTCGCCCTGGGAGCCTCCCTGCGGCCTCACCGAAAGCATCGAGATGGTCTGCCTCCTCATCTTCTCTCTTGACCTTGCCGTTAAGGTAAGCACAGCCAGGGTGGAAGACAATTGCTCCCAGGACACTGGCAGCTGTCTGGTTAAACGACAGTTGTGATGTTTTAAAATAATCTAGCTGCTTTTGATAGTTATCTTATTTGGCCGTTTGAACCATTGCTTCACTCCTTATGTTTTGTCCTCAGGGCTACTTGATCGGCTGGGAGGAATTCAGAAAGAGCAAATGGCTAATCGGCTACACTGTAGTCCTTTCTTTCTCCATCATCGACTGGGTGTTGTCGGTCAGCATGGTGTGTGATGAGGTGAGGCCGCCCTTCTTGGTCACGATTCTCTTGGCATGGTGTGCTCAGAGAAGGCAACAACCTCTGGTTCTAAAAAAGTGAAGCCAATGTGGAAGTACATTCTTTCTAATGGCCATCAGGAGGCGTCTCTTCTGGTTGCAAAAATAATTTCGATTGTATATAAGTCTATGAGAAAATGACCCTACTTCTCACTTGACTTGATGCTCCAGGCAGCATCAGCAGTCACTCGGCTCATAGCACCATTCAGAGACAAGCAGGGGGACGGACTAAACCATTTTGTGGCTTTTTAAGGGGTGAGAGGGACCTCAGAGAGCCTCCACTATTTGTATTTGTAAGTTCAGCCTCTCAACAACTTTTTTTGCCGCTTTCACTTATCCCCACACTACGAAGCCCCCTGGTGTAACTTAAATGAAGAAACTAGCTGTTTAGACTTCTCTTTTTCTAAAATAAGGCAAAAGAAAATTGAAGCAACATTTTTTTTTCGAGATATGAAAACCCACTATCCATTACCCACTATCTGGGACAGTCTTATCACAGCAAGCCCTTTTTTTTTTTTTTTTTTTTTAACAGTACAGTATATTATAACTTCTGTAAGATAAACATAGGTGTCACAGGCAAAACCTAATATTTGTCAGTACCAAATTAGCTTGCCTAAAGGTTCAATTATGGTTAAATTATGGTTCGGTTAACTGTGCGCTGCCTTTGTGTATTTAATAAAGATATGGAAACAGTAAATAAAAGTTGTCTCAGTTGACACATCTCATATTCAACTTGATTGAAAGCTCAGGAAAATATAGTAAAGGTGTCTTTGTAGTTTGAAATTATTTACATTTCTATTGAAGTGCATGTAACTGTTCTTGTGGGTCTACACTCTGGAGTCATACTTGCAGAGTTCAAACTCCCAAGGACTTCAAACACGGCATATGCTTTGTTGAGAAGGGCCTGGTGAATTAATATGAATCATCATCATCCTGCTTTAAAACAAAGTGATGCTTTCTTTTCTGTGCTAATCAGAAACTTCGAGTACGTCGAATCCTCCGGCCGTTTTTCCTCCTGCAGAACTCCTCCATGATGAAAAAGACACTGAAGTGCATCAAGAGGACTCTGCCAGAGATTGCCAGGTATCTGACTCCTTTATTAAATATTCCAGCCTGTCGCCTTAAAATTATTTTCCCATGCAACGAAACTGCATTGTCAAAACCCTTCGTTGGAAGGGATGGGTTTTATGTCCAGATTTATGTTTGTATTGATATGATCATAAATAATCAAAGTTACGCAAGTCCACGATAGGAGGAAGTTAAGGTTTATGGATGGATTAGACTCAGGACTTTAGTCCAGGAGAAAGCTGTTCATATTCCTTGTGAAACCAAAAGTAAAGTACTTTATTAAACCCAAAACATATTTTACTAAACCATACCAAGTAGTTTTGTTCCCTATACCTAAACCTAATTGAGAATGCAGTTTTGAAACAACTAAAGCACCATGAGTGATTAAAACACTATAACCTTGATTTACGCGTATGTATAAATGTTAAAATGAAGCTTATTTTTGGTTTAGAAATGTCAAGATTTAACGTATACAAAGGTTTTCCTGACAACAGACTGGGTTGTTAAATTCCTTGCCTGAAGTTTTGAGGAATGCCTCTGCACCTCGTCGGCTAGGACTAGTAGCTCGAGAGTTTTCTTCTCTCCTACATTGTTCTGCCTACTGTGTTGTTGGCTCAAAGGCAACATTAATACTTTTTTTTTTAATACAACATTTTTGCAACAAAAAGGGCAAAGTGCCCTGAGCTGCAAAACTTTAAAGGCGTGTTTACACTGGACAATTCAAGGTGCTATCAGCCGTCGCAATTCCATTACTGATAACTCAACAGCAGATGTAAAGGCCATCATTAGCGCAGGAAAGGGGAGCTGAGGAGTTAGCTCAACACTCTGGACTAATCGAAACTACATTGACACCTGCAGGTGGCTCACTTATATTCTTCCCAGAGCACTCTCACTTCTGTCAGTGGGTTGCTGCTTCCCTTTAATATGGCCACAGACTGATGATGATAAACTCCAGTAGCGCGTCCAAGTTCCAACAATGTATTGAATTTCAAATCATGAGCGATGAAGAGCATTGTTTGGAGGTTTGGTTTGGTGCTTTAAATTTGTTATTCCTGCACCAACGTTAAAAGAAAATTGATAGACATTGCATGTCTATCAAGCAGTATTTCTGCACAGTTGCAGATAAAGATCAGGCTACACTAATGTAATTATTATTATACTGCTTGTAGAATTATATTCCAGTGAGGGCTGCATAGGATTGTTTCTGGCTTGTGTGATCCAAGTATTTCCAATAACTGCAGAGCGCTGTAAAGGGCAAAAGTCAAAATGTATTAAAAAAAAAAAGATGGATGTAATCATTTTGATAATTCACTACATGTATTTATCAAACAAAATATTTTTGCTTCAATCTTTATTTGTTTTCGTTTAGCATTTCAAAAGAAAAATTTTCACCACAGTAAAAAACTGTTGCTCTATTGTTGATGCACACAAAGAGAGGAACGCTCTGACAAGCTGTGTTCATTCGAGAGAGTGGATTTAATCAAAAAAAGTCTAATTTATTTAATCCAATGAATCACTTAATTCAAATTAAGGACTTAATTAAAAAAAAAACTTTGTAGGAACCTGATAAAACTGTCTGCAGTTTGGATCAGTTCACTTTCTGATTCTGGGTCAGTTTTGGATCATCAGTGTTTTGTTTCCAACTGCAGCAACAGACATCCGGATTTTTTTGCAGAACTGACTGGATTCTTTCCTATAGCAACAGTTGCTGGGGCTTGTGGGTATTGTAGTATTTAGAGCGATCTCGGATGGCCATCGCATAAACCTTTCATTTGAAAAAAAAAAAAAAAAAAAAAAAAAAAAAGTCATAACCTAAGTTAGTGTTTGTGTGTGTGTGTGATGGATCTCCTGTCTGTGCAGTGTCATCCTGCTGCTGGCGCTCCACCTCTGCCTCTTCACTATGATCGGCATGCTGCTGTTTGCTAAAAGTGAGGTGAGTTCAGGTCACGCCACGCCCTGCTAAACACACACTACTGTACTGAACTGCGACGCTCTGGCTTGTGTTGACATGTGTGTGTGCGCATGTCTGGTCATGTCCCAGACTGTTATGGCAACTCAACAGCCAAGGGTCACTGTCCAAAATATAACAATACAGTCTATTATTGAAAATACAGTTGGAAGATGCGTGTATGAAGTCCCTAATTAGGTTTGAGGCCAGAACCATTTCCAATAAGTAAGAAGCCCTCTGTCAAAGTTCCCACCAACATTTGAAATGATGCACAAGAAAGATATCAAGAAATCCATCACCGGGAACACAGCGTTATGTCCTGAGGTTCACTTTATTTGTCTAGGCAGAGATGGTGCATTTAAGAAAAAGGAGAGAACAATTTTGTTTATTTAAGATTCCTGCCTTTAGCAACTGAGAATTAGAAGAGATTGTTGCTGGATATCTGCTAAATGAATTTAACTTTCTTAACATCACTAGTGGTTTGAACTCTTATTTCACTAATATCTTAAATATTATCTGAATATATATATAAGTAAATATGTAATAGTGCTGCAGTAGATACTCATTTATTTACTCAGAAACATGTTTTACTATTATAGAAAGACAAATGAAAGATTAGATTAATGAGAGATTGGGGTGAATTTCTGAGGCTAGCACAACAGCAAGCTCAGAGGAGATAAAAAAAATAATAACTACTTTTGTTCATCAATTTATATATTAATATGTAAATGAATCAAGAAGCTCCCAAGGCTTCTTTTTACATAACATAAAAGGTCATCTGACTGTAAAGTAATGTCTTTAGTTTGTTTATTTAAAACATAAACTGAAAGAAACAACAGATCTTTATATATGAGAGGCTGTAGGCCTTTTTTCAGTACTGTTTAAAAGCCAGTGTAGATAAAGCCATCTGAGGTGTAGGTCCTCTCTGCCTCTCCTCGTCTCCCCTCATCACTCTCCCTCTGTGTTTTCTTGTTCAGGATCCAAAGAACAACGGGGAGTGGAAGTTACATTTCAGGGACCTGCCCAATTCTCTCACCTCTCTGCTGGTGCTGCTCACCACAGCCAACAACCCAGATGGTACTCAATCAGTCAAATGATACACCAGCCTTCTTTATGTGACGGAACTCTTTTTTTAACATGTCTTCTGTCCTGTCACAGTGATGATCCCTGCCTACTCCCTGAACAGAGCCTACTCCATTTTCTTTATCACCTTCAGTGTGATTGGTAAGCAGGGATTGTTGTCGTATGTGTCATTGCAGTGGCTTTAAGGGGAAATATCGGATTTTTTGAAGCGGGGTTGCATGAGCTACTTATCCATAGTCAGTGTATTACCTACAGTAGATGTTGGTCGGCTATGCCCCCAGTCTGGAGGAACAGAGAGGAGGACCAGCAAATAATCAAGGCAATGTACTGCTGTGGATTGGGGCACAAGCAAAACTTATTAACCTAAAAAATCAGTTAAAGTGTAAGCTATAATTATAATATTTCCACAGCTTTACCTTTCTGTCAGAAAGCCGTTTCCAATGAGGAACCGAGCCGTTATATATGGCTTTGAGGAGAGCCTTGTAGCTAGACGACGGCTTTTGTTTCCCGTGGGAAAGGGCTCTCTATCTTCAAAGTATAGCGATGAAAATATTCTAAATATAACGTGTAGCTAAACTGATATTGATTGTTTTATGTTTAGCTGCTTCCCCCATTCACAGCAGTACTTTACTTTGCTCAAGTGCAGATACTCTTCACTGTTTCTCCAAACTGGTGACATGTTGACTGTCATCTAATGCATTTAATATAATGATTATGGATGAGTACTTTACACAACTACACTTCAAAACATCCAAACCATCCCTTTAAGTGACTTAAAACAATGGTAGAGCATTTTGTTGCTGTTAAAAGCAAAATAGATGTTGTTTGGGTGAAGTTTTTTTAGGGGATTTGTTTTGCTTTTCTGACAGGAACCTACTGCCTGATGAACTTACTGACAGCCATCATCTATAACCAGTTCAGGGGATATTTACTGGTGAGTCACACATGCAGTATGACATCATGCTGCTGAGGAGCGTTTCACCGCCCTGGGAGTTACAGCTCAACACATACAGTACAGTACATACTTGAAAACACCCTCTCCAAGAACAGTCTGGTTTTACTTTGAATGCGGCAGACAGCTTTAATGTGAGGCTGGGATGTGAGAGTTTTTATTCTTTATTTCTACTGAACAAATCATGACTGCTGTTACTTAATTATACCCAGCTGGAAAAGTAGTTGATGGGAAAAACCAAGCCTCGGCAGTGGAAGACAGTCTTCAGACAAATTTTATATACCCCATCATACACCTAACATTGAGTATTGATTTTGTGCTTAACCTTAATTGAGAAAATCCTCGGCCTGCAGTGGCATATTGAGTTCAAAGCATCAGAGGCAGATATATCATTTTATCCAAACTGCTGGATCCTGCCAATTCCCATAATGCAACCAGCAGCGTCTTTTCAGTTGTCCCTAACTGCCTGGTAAACGCCTTGTCTTTTGCCGTTTATGATGTTTTTCTCTTACATGACACCATAACCAAGCTGCGATAATGATGAAATCATTCACTCATAACTTTCTGTGAAAAATTGTTGGAGGTCTCCTTTTAAAGCTTTACCTATTTTTTACACCAACTATACTTTCTACACGGCAAACTCCGTACTAGAAGCTGACATTTTGTTTGGGATTCCCGTGAGATGGAAGTCAATTTGACAAGACTGGGACAGGAGAGAGAAAGAAAGCAGTATCTAACAATAGATCCATTTTATATGTACCGTAAATATGCAGTTCTAATATGAATAATTATAAGAGAATTAAGTAATTGGTGAATACCAAAAAAAAAGGGAATTTGTATTCTAGTTTTGCATCCCCGAGAAAATGGGATATAAAAATGAATTCTGACTTGATGTTAATGTAGAATTACTCAACTTAAGCAACTTTCAAAAGGAAACTAATGGCTGCCTTGAAGGGAAGGAAAAATATATCAAAAAAGCTAAAACTGTACAGCATAATGGTCATGAAAACGTAAAGTAGTAGTAACTTCACTACCTGTACCTCTATTTACTTGCAAAAACACACCAGTATGTCCTTTTAAGACTCCCAGTCTTTCTGTTTGTGTTTTGGTCCAGCTGTCGGTCCAAACGTCCATCATCAGGAGACGACTGGGGATCCGAGCTGCTTTCCAAGTCCTGAGCTGCCAGGGAGTCCAGCAGGCTGCTGAGTAAGAGTGACACACGCACAACCTTTTTTAGTTTAACAAGTTGTATGGTTTGCTGCCTCCAGAGGAGCAGCACTGTCAGCATAGTTTACAGTAAACAGGCTCCTGTGTATGTGAGGACTGCTTAGAATTCCTCCCCACAAATATAAAATGAACAGGAAACATGGAGAGGGTTGTATTGTTTTCTCTCATCAGGGAGCATGTGGCTGTTGATCTGGTGCTGAAGGTGATGTCCAGGGTCCAGATGAAGAGCTACTACAGAGAGGCCATCACTAAGGTCAGAGCTGACTCTTGAAAACACACACAATTCTATGTTTTCGTCTGATTAATGTAAGCTGTTTGGAGGACTTTTAGCTCGCTATGCTAATAAGTTCTCCAGCACTTGCAAAATCTGCAGAGCCAATATTTCGAGTAGAGATGCAGGGATCGGACATTTTCAGTCAGGATACCTGGGTTTTGGGTATCGGACGATATCGAGTACTGATCTGATACCAGTGTTTAATTGATAAGCTGAGTGCCTCACTGTGTGGAAGAGACTGGGATCATTCTTTCATGTTAAAGAAAACATCAGGCCTGGTTAAAACATTTGTTTCCTAACTTTGTAAACAAAATGTAACAAATAAATACATAGATATACAGTAACTGAATTAAATTGTTAAAATATAAAATAGAACAGCAGGACCTTCTGAAAATCTGAAAACAATAATAGTAATTGATATAATTAATTGATATATATTCATATTAATATAACATAAATCTTGGGGTTAGAACATATTCGGATTAGGGTATACATCCTCTGGTTCTTCCCTTGACTGTTTTTCTTTATGCCATCTGGACTTCAGGAGGCCCATAAGTATGCAGATGTGGGCTACATGGACCGAGAGCAGTTCAGGAAGATATTTGATGAACTGGACAAAGATTGCATTAAGGAGGTATAGATGTGCCCACAGGCACTGCTGCTTCAAAGATTCATTCAACATTTCCTTTCACTTTGACAGCTGCTTTATGCTTTGGACTGTGTGTGTGTGTGTGTGTGTGTGTGTGTGTGTGTGTGTGTGTGTGTGTGTGTGTGTGTGTGTGTGTGTGTGTGTGTGTGTGTGTGTGTGTGTGTGTGTCTCTGTGTGTGTTCCTCCAGCACCCTCCCTTGCCCCAGTACAGCTCTCCGGTCCTGCAGAGACTCCAGGTGGTCTTCAGTCACTACTTTCTCACTATAGTTGGCAACGCGGTGGCCCTTGCCAATGTCATGTGCATATGTGTAAGCTGCACACACAGAAATACACACACACACACACACATATGTGCATACATGTATATATTCATACACCCTTGCATGCTGACAGGACTGTCTACCACGTTGCAATATTACCTTTGTGTGTGTGTGTGTGTGTGTGTGTGTTTCAGACCGTCCTGGTGCTGAATGCTGAAAGGTCCACAACAGAGAGAGACAACTACACCATCGAGGTGAACTTAGTCATATAACGTGTTACGGATGTTCATGGTTCATTAATTTAGCAGCAAACAACTATGTGCCATGTAAAGATACAGCGGAGTAATGTCTACCTGAGCAGAAAATGGAATTGTTCTCCCTCTGCTGCTCTTCACTGCACTGTTTGCTCCTGACAATGCCGTCAGTTGGGACAGCATTTTTCACAAAAGTGTAGCGCCCGACCTCCAGTTTCCCCTCAAGTAAACACCATTAGCTCTGTCAGCACTGTTGCCGTTGTTTGCACCATTAGCGCAGTTAGCACCGGTTCAGCCGTGGCTATTTTGGGTTGTGTAGAGGCAATCCATCCACCATAGATTTTGTCTAAATTCCGTATGGGGCTCCTTGAAATACTTGTCAGTGAAGTTGTTTTCTATCGGCAAATCATCTCAATCTTTAGGATTATAAATTTAACCAAAATCTTTGTCCATGACACTAAATTGACTTTGAATATTGAAGCGTGATGGTTTTTAATGACCAGGCCACGTTTTACACAAACGTGTTGATTTTTCACACATGAATAATATTAAGGATTCACATCACTTATATTATTATAGTAAAAATCAGTTCTATAGATCCCCCATTAATACAAAGTGTTAAACAATAGCCAAATCATCAGTAAGTGACTTGTTTCATCTAATGGACTCAAATGAACATTTGTTAAAATTGTAAACATAATCTACTTCATAAATGAACTGACCTCTGTCTTCCACTGTCCAACCTTCAGATCATCAACCTGTGCTTCATCCTCTACTACCTGTCTGAAATGTCTGTGAAGATCTTTGCCTTCGGCTTCAAAGGGTACCTGTCCTACAGTAACAACATCTTTGACGGCTTCGTCACCATCCTGCTCTTGGTAACCCTGCTGTAACCCACTCACTCTTATTACTGTCATATTTAGTATAGCAGTTTAGACAAATGTGAAAAGATGATACTAAGGACCAGATTTGCTTCTTTATACACCACCAACACAATATTATTGTAAGCACAAGCTTATTTTGTATAGTGTCCCATAGTATTTTGTCTGTTTATTTTTTGCGGCTTGATAGTTCGGACAGGATTTAGACTGCATATATAGTATGAAAAAAATACTTGATCTACCTACAGCAGTGTTTTAGGAGTGTTGCAATGAGTCAAGATAATCCTTTATTAGTCCCTGTAGTCCATGCTGGTTATTAAAGGAGTAATTCATAAATTAAGGGGATGGCTAGCCTGGCTCTGTCAAAGATAATAAAATCTGCCTACCAGCACCTCTTAAGGTCACTGAGTAACATGTTGTATCTCATTTGTTTAATCTGTACAAGAAAACAACATGTTGTGGTGTTAAGGGGAGTTACGTGCCGGACTATTTCCAGCCGTCAGCTGAGACTGTTGATCATCTCATCTAACTCCAGCAAGAAAGTTATTTTTTCCAAAATATCAAACTATTCCTTTTATGTCCAGTTTTTTAAAGGAATCATCACCCCAAAAACAACCATTTATATTGCTCTTCCCTTAATTACCCTGTGTGACCTTGAATTCTTGAAGAAAAAAAAGAAAACGGAGATTCAAAAAACGAAGTAAATCTTCGATGAATTAAAGTAACTGGGGGCCAATTAACAACAGCAAACTATATTAAAATATTGGTTTATAGACACTCACACAACTCATGTGTATTATGCCAAGTCTAATTAATCATGTTGTATGCTCACTACTTCCCAAACACACACACTGTAATTGGAAACTGTTTGGAAAAGGTCTGACACTTTTAATAATTACTTGGCAAGTGATTGGATGAACCTTTGGTCAATCAAACTTTGAAGCCAGCTGGAAGGGAGTAAACAACTTTTCCATGTAGAAAAGCCTCCCTCATATGCAAATGCACTAAGTAGAGAGACTCTTTGCAAATGCTGAGTTCAGCCTGAAGTGTCTGCTTAATATTTTTGTTTGCCTGTGGTCGACAAACCCGTAGGACACGAAGACAACTCCACATGAATGACTGTGTTTCTCTGTAACTAAGCAACTGTCACCATATCGGCTAAAAAGGTTATGATAGGTAAATTTTTTGTTCAGGTCTCTGCTGCCCTCGAGTGGCCAAAAAGATCAGTATTTCCAGGTCTGGTGAAGTCAAATGTCTCTTGAACATTTGATCAGTTGCTATAGTTACCACTAATGTGTTTTTTCCCCCCATTAGGTCCTACAGATCACTATATATGTCACCTACAGGCTTCCTTATTCTCACTGGTAGGTTTGTATTTGCTTCTTATCACTTTACAGTGAATGTTTCTATATTCCACTTCAGTTCGGGCCTTGCTTTCTGAAAGGAATGCAATGATGATTCACTTTGAAGATGCAGTAATATATTAAAAATAACTCAAGTTGTATGTTTCAAATGTAATTTTATTTAACCAGGTCCAAGACAGACAGACAGACAGACAGTAGGTAAAATAAGAAATAAAATAAAAAAAGAGCACAATGAGAAATCCACATGTGAGACAAAATCTAAAAAACACCTTTAATTTAAGGACATAGACAAATAGCAAAAGAGTCACTGAAGCTACTATTATGAAATTCAGGCTTTTCCCAGAGGCTGGAGAACAAGGCATTTTCTTTTCCATCTCTACATTAGAAACAGACATGTGATTATACATCTCTGGATCAGACATAATCCAAATTTTAAGGACATTTATAAAGACACGTCCAACACTCCAACTTACCTTCAACACTAGAGTTAGTGATTCCGGAAAAAAACGTGTTGATATTGATATTTGAACTTGACACCCAAACAAATTAAAACCAGAATTATCACCATCATGATGCAGTTTCCATCAATGTTGTCAAAATATCATGACTTCATCAATTTATCCTTTAAGACATTAGTCGGAAATTGTCTAAATTAGCATATGAATTCTTGAGTTATGTTTTACGACCTTTGACCACCAATTATAATGAGACCAGGTGGACGTTTATACCAAAGTCAATTTACCAACTGCACCTTTTAAATGTATGAAGTTGTCATTTTGTGTTTGGATTTGTTATTCAGGAGTAAAGATGCTGCTTATAAAAGGCCCTAAAAGCTTATTAACTGTACACAGGAAAAAAATTTGTAGTGGCAGGAGACAAAGTCTTCAAGAGTTGTAGAAATGTCTCTTTTAAATTAGTAAATGAGCTGCAAATCGACTTCTTTGTATGTTTGTGTGTCACAACAGGGACCCTTCCACTCAAAGTGCAATGTCTCTGTGGGAGATGGTTCGTCTGATCAACATGCTGATTGTGTTCCGCTTCCTGCGCATCATCCCTGATATCAAGGTACGCAGCTGTCCCTGAACAATTATTGTTAGCTCACACACTAATTGTTAGCTTTTCTGAGTAAAATGAAAATAACAATATACTGTATATATGGCATGCCTAGCCAAGACATGTATGAAAAATGAAAAGGCTATCCAGTAAAACACCATATGTGAAATAGTGACGAGACACTGCAGTCTCGTCACTATTTCATTCCTGTGACTGTCTTTTTGTCCCTTATTGCCTTTTTTCATTGTCCAGCTCATGGCTTTGGTTGCAAGTACACTGTTTGACCTGGTGAAAAACCTCAGAGCCTTTGCAGGGATACTGATGGTGAGTCAGCATTCTTAACGGAGCAGTGTGTACGATTTTCGTGTTTTCATCTTAGAGCTTAAACCCTTTTCCCAGTGTGTGAAAGTTAATTGTAAAATTATGGTCGCCTAAAAATGTCCTATTCAGCGTTCTGTACTACTTAGCTCCACCCTCTCTTGTCACTTCTGGTTGCAAAAAACAAGATTGTGTGAACCAAAGTGCCCAAACTCGAGGCTTCCAAACTGTAGTACCCAAACCAGTGGGTGACATCACAGTCACTAAATCCTACTCACTGGTCCAGCTAATCTACACTTACTGTTTGCCATATAAATATGTTTTAAATTAGTAACCTTTTTGTCAATGGAATCCCATCACAGACACATTTTAAAATGATTGGTTTCGGCAATGGAGCTCAAGTAGAAAAAATCCAAATTAAAAATAGTTTTCCAAATCTTTTAATTGTATTACAGATCACGTCTACCTACTAGAGTTGTGTGAACACCTTTTATCTGCTTTTTTGATCATGCTCATGCTTAGTAAAAGGCCAAATGATGACATGAGATCGTTATATTTGGCTCATAAAACACAAGGTTTTCATCTGACAACAGGGACATGCAGAGCAGTTTACATGTAATTGGAGAAAGCCCAACACAGGGAATGGTTTGATGTCTTCATGCTCTCTCTACAGGTGGTGTACTATGTGTTTGCTGTGATTGGGATCTGGCTGTTTGAGGGAGCCATTAAACCGCCTTCAGAGATGAGGTAAGAAGTCATCAGTAGTAAGAACACATGAAGAGACAACACAGAACGGTGCTCATGACATGAAGCTCTTTTCCAACTTTTTTGTTGGAAAAGGAAGCGGAACCACTTAATCATGTCCAGAATCTTGTATTCCTACAACCTGACCATGAGATGAGCAGCAGAAGTTTGTTTCCTACACATTAGAACAAGTGAATTTTACCGATTTCAAAGGGCCTAACTTTTTTTTTTACAAGCTACTTTGATCCAAATACTGGAGGTCTTTTTTAGGAGATAAACAAATGGTGTTTATCATAATTTACTAAAGGACTACACTCTGGTATATTCTTGTAAAATGAAGTAGAAACAACTCTGTTGTTAATCTGTGTTAGGTCCCATGTAATAAGTATTTTGAATTACTCCTTACACTTGAAATATGAGAGGAGCGACAGTGCCTCATTATCGCCTCCAAGGTACAAGTGGTGTTACAAGACGTGATTGGCCGAGTCTAGCTGGTTGGCATGCATCAGTAGATATCTCTGCACAACAAAACATTCTGTTGATAACATTTGTTCACTCTTAAATATTTAAAACTAAAATATTGGCCAGATCTCACACACTGCACCATTAAGTAACCTCTAGACTGTACAATCTGTTTTCTTGGGGCAACTGTGGCTCAGTGGTAGAGCAGGGTCGCCCTTTAATCAGAGGATCAGCTGTTCGATCCCCGGCTCCGCAAGACCATGTTGGTGTGTCCTTGGGCAAGAAACTTAACCCCAAATTGATGAGGACTAGAAAAGCACTGTCTATTTGCTGGGTTGGACCATCCAAGATGAACAGTGCTATTTGTTAAAGACACAAATTATAAGCCTACATTTGTTACATATCATGTTTGTGTATCTGTGTGTGTGTGTGTGTTTCTCAGCGTGCTCTCCAATTCTTCCATGGAGAACATCACCTCCAACTTCAGCATGGAGTGTGGCACCTATGAGCAGCTGGAATACTGGCCAAACAACTTCAATGACTTTGCTGTGAGTAACAAGACCAGTCAGATCTTCATCGTTGTACAAAATCTATGTTTTTGATTGATATATATGTATGTTTGTTTGTTTGTTTATTTATTTATTTATTTATTTATTTATTTATTTATTTATTTATTTATTCATTCATTCATTCATTCATTCATTCATTCATTCATTCATTCCTTATTGTGTGGCACTTTTTAAAGCAATTATTTACTTGTTTGCCATTTTATGATGATGAGCTATCGCTTACATTTGTGGTTTACTGATCGGGTTAGTGAGTAAAATAAGAGTATCTTTCCCTCCCTCTCTCTCTCTCAGGCAGCCATCATTTTGCTGTACAATGTCATGATAGTCAACAACTGGCAGGCCTTCATGGAAGCTTACAGCAGATACACCACTGAGTAAGAAAACATTTGACATGCACAGCGAGGGATAATACTGAAGATGGTGATGGATGATGATGATGATGATGATGATGATGATGATGATGATGATGATGAGCGTGTTTTATTTCTGCCCAGGTGGTCGAAGATCTACTTTGTGTGTTGGTGGCTCACCTCCTCTGTCATGTGGGTCAACTTGTTTGTGGCGGTCATTTTAGAGGTCAGTTCCCTCAGACGGATACACAACTTCTTTTTTATGGTTTATAGTAACCTGCCTATGGATTAAACTACAAACACTTAAAACAATTGATGACAATTTAAACACAATCCAACCTTTTTCCAGCGTTAAAATGGCAATCTCACATATTTCAGCCGTGGTTGATTTGTGATTTACTGGTGGTAACCAGAATGCTGGGGGTTTCAAAGTAAAGGAGTCATGGAAATAATTGGCCCATTTTCTATTATCCTGTTGGCAGCCGTGGTCTGATTTAATGCTGCACATGGCACGAGTCTGCGAATAGTGTGTCGTCTCTACAGCTCTTCATCTAACAGCTCACTGTGGCTGCTCCTTCTTGTTTCATTACCCCCTGCAATATTTCAAACTGAACTGCTGTCATAAAATTACCAAATTGACAGTTGTCTTGTTTTGTAGATGCATTTTCGATGCTAAAAGTCAGATCATGACTCGCCAGTTATATGATTTTATTGTGAAGCTGAAAATGTTAGGTTTGCATTAGCAGTAACTTCAAGTCGAGGTGAAATGAAAAATGCTTTTTTTTACAACATTTTTTATATCAAAATCCAATCATCTTTTCTTCCTGTAAAACAAACATAGAGTGTGCTTAGTGAGCTAGTACCGACCAATTTCAATATGATGTCATTTATTAATCAATCATTCTACAACTTTAAGCAAAAAAAGGAGGGGTGTGTGGAGCCACAGTCCTCTGTAGCTCCGTAGCTCGTTAGCTTCTAAGCCAGCCCACTTTTCAGCCTTCCAATCAAATGCGACAGATTTGATTTAAATCCCTCTTGTAGCTGTGCACCGCTCAAATATTCTTATTAATTTGGGAATACATTTCAGTACAGAAGACTCTCTGTACTGTAACCATTTGGTTACCGATGTGCTCCAAAATATGCTTCTATTTTAATCAATACAGCTATCTGATAGATCGCAAAACAGCTCATGGTTTACTCACTCAAAATTTAAAAAAACGTTGACACATCGATAAACCTGTTGGATGGGTCACATATTCCTTGGACCTTTTTAAAATAATGAAACTATTTGTGAGGTTACATCTACAGAAAGAGAGTGTTTCTTCATGTGACCTGTCGAAGAAAATTCTGTACTAATGCCAGCATTATCTTTATATAATAATATAAACTACATATTCAATGTGCTGATAATATTAATGTTTTCTAACAGAACTTCATCTATAAGTGGGACCGTAGTCACAGCTGCTCTGTTACAGACGTGGAGAGGATCAGATATGAAACCTCTGTTCAGCTCATGTTCAGGTAGGTTGACGCTGCAGCTTTATTTTAAGTCATACACTAAATGGCACACCTTGGAAAAAATCACAGCAAACTTTATCATCCAATCATTCCTCTTTTCTCCATGACTTGCCCTCTTTCTCTGCAGAGAGCAGATCCAGGAGCCAACTGAAGAGGAATTACTGTGTCAATTAAACCAACACCCCCACTTACACCTACACTGGTGACACACACACACACACACACACACACACACACACACACACACACTGAGCACCAGCACCTAAGAGTCAAGAGACTGCTACTAATTTAGTCTATTGTGTGGTAAAAGCACTGATGTCAATCAGTTTGTCAATTTTACAGCATTCTACTTCGAGTGTATTTTAAATTGTTTTAATACTTAATGAATTACTTTTACTGAAAATAGTAGAAAGCACATGTTCTGATTATGTTCATGGATCATGGATCACTGCGAGCTGCAGTTTTAGTTGTACAGAGATTTCTAATTGGCAAGAGGCTTTGTGGAGGCAGATGTTATTTCTTGAGGTTGAACAGGAGTGGGTGGAGCCAAAGAACCACAAGTTGTGTGCCAAATCCGTGCTGAAATACTATTCAGTATCTATTAATGTCTTTAAGAATTTAATCAAACTGTTACTACAAAAAGCTCCAACCAATTTTAAATATGGAAACTGCACTTCAAATCAAACCCAAATGTCATGAGACCAGGAGTTTTCTAGAGTGAAAAAAACAATGAATTGACCTCAGTAAGAAGTAAAATGAGGGGGGACACGGTTTGTTTCTCCAAAGAACTAACGATACACTGTAACCATATACACAAGAATATTCATTCTGTGTTTATGAGGCAGAAACCTCCTGTTCTAAAAAGTGAAGCCAATGCTGAAGTACCTTACAGATGCATTCTTTCTACTGATCATCAGGGGGCTCCTCCTCTGGTTGCAAAAAGAAGTGAGATTGTATAGAAGTCTATGAGAAAATAACTACTCCTCACTTGATTTATTACCTCAGTAAACATTGTAAACATGAGTTTATGGTCTCAATTTTAGTTCAAGAATCTTCAACACAGCATGATACTCAGTTAGTAAATGATGGTCCATTTACAGTAAAATAGACCATAAAGCAGGGTATGCTTTAGGGCGGGGCTACCTTGTGATTGACAGGTCGCTACCACCGTCTTGTCCCATCTTGGAGTCTTGGAGTCTTGGAGTTTTGGAGTGTGTTTTCTATTTGTGAAAGTAAACATTTTTGGTTACCTAAAAATGTCTTATTCAGTGTTAGTTGGTACTTAACACCACCTACTTGTGTCACCTCTGGTTGCAAAAAACAACATGGCGACGGCCGAAAACCAAAAAGGCTTCAACCGAAATGCCCCTTTGAAAACACTTTGAAATGTGGGTTTTTTCAAGTATATTGTCTTATTGCACACTTATATATGGGTCAGCAAAGGATGTATGTACATAAATATATAAACTGCTGCTGTTAAATGAGAATTACCTTGATGTTGATGTTTACAAAGAATATGCAGATTTTTATTTTCCACTGGATGTTGTCACTCCATCACAAAACTGAAGGAAAAAAAACAATCCGGGAAATCAGATGTTTCTAACAATTTGCAAGTTTTAGAATCTATCCTGATCTGTTTTGATAACCGGGCAAAGTGACTCTCACTCATAGGCTCACAAAGATCAGCTAACCGCAGGTCAGAGTTACACAAATGCGTACTTTTGGCACAGTGTTTTGCACAAACAATAACAGAGGAGGCACACCCTGCACCTTTTGTGTGAACATGCAACCACAGGAAACCAAGCAAGGAAAACAATTCCACTGGTATCAGTACGTAACGTAAGTTAATATTTATCTTTATAGCCTGATGTCACTTTGCCCGCTGGGGCTTTACAGTCCGTACAGCATACAACATCCTCTCAATAAAAACAACAACCGTCAATAAAAATTCGAAGAAAGCCTCAGGAAAAGCAACCAAGGAGGGATCCCTCTCAGAACGACGTGCAAAACTGTAGACGTCGTGTGTACAGAATAGACCAACATGGTAAAATCACAGTGTTGACACAAAATTATAGATAGATGGCAACCTTATGGTACAGGTGGATAATAGGATTATTAATACAGATCAGACGTTCCACGCCTGCTTTAGTTCTATTGGTTAGATGTGACGTAGAATGCAGTTGCCTGTTTTATAACACCTAACAGTGGACAAACCACTTTAGAAAAAAAATATATACTGCAGAGGGTTTTTTGTGTGTTTCCCACGCTGCACGAAAGAACAGGAACCAGGAAACACACCTCTGACTGGAAAGCACTCGGAAGGCAGTGAAACACAATCCCCTGATACATGAGCCACTTTTCTTTTTTTTTTTTTTTTACTTCCAATTAATACTAGTTTCATAAGGAAATGTTCCACATTAACTTATCTATCTGAAAACAAACCACTTGTTCACATGGCTATCGCTGAAATCTGATCTCAGGTTTTTATACATCCTGCTAACTATTGTAATCAAAAATAATAGTCCCTGTGTTTTTGAAAATACTTACACATGACTGCTTTATATTCATCTTAGAGACCCCAATATGTCAGATTTCCAGGACATTTGGGGAGTGATGTGTAGGTGTGAAACAGGGCAGATGTTCTGGTACTATTTGTTGATAACCATCCATCTACTGTATCAAAAGCTCAGTAAATATGAACTTATGTTCTGTCTTTGGAGAGCAATATCTGCCATAGAGCCAGTGTTTTCAGAGCTTGCAAACAATATTGTTTTTTTTTATAGAAAGCACAAAGTGTGCCTTGGTATTTATAGAAATAAATTCAAAGTTCAAATGCAGTTTATTGAAGAAGAAAACAGGGAAAATATTTTTTTATTGAAAAGTTTTGGTTGGAAAGCAACTGATATTTAAATTATCTTGAAATACAGCTTGTGTTTCATTCTGCATTTTGTGAACTGTTATAACTTTGTATAACAATATCTACCAACAGATTTTAAATAAATATTTTATGATGATCCAAAGACTTATTTTGTGATTTTTGGTTTTATCAAGAGAAGCACTTCGGGGTTTCACCTTCCTCTCAGCTCATTTCATGTGCAGCCATATTCCCTCTGTGTTACCACATTGCACAACCACGCACTCACACACAATTGTTAAGATTGGAAATTCCAAGTCCAATTCTTGTATTATGTTTTCTTCTTTTGAGTAAACAAACAAAACGCTGCTTACGTGCCAGCTAGTCTTCTCGGAATCAGATGTAGACGACAAGATGAAGAGATTAGAAACCAACAAGGGAAGAAATGATGATACTCCTCAAACGAACATGTCCGAACCAAAGTCAAGAAAAATGTAACAAACTAAATCGTGTGCACTTTTTGTCATTGCACGACAGTAATTTGGTTATTTATGGTGTAACTCATGTTTTGACAACATTATCTAATCACAATAACATTCATCATACACATTTTGTCATATTCATTATTCATTATGTGTCTCTCTAAAAGCACCTGTCTGGCAGACCGCAGTTCTTGCCAGATTTAGAATGTATAATGTTGTTGAGGTGGAGCCCAAGGTTTGGGGACACAGCGGCATGTTTTAAGACAGTGTTTTATATAGTGACAGCTCTCTGTAATACTTCTGGTATCTTGACCTCACTGTTTTTTTTATTCTATTCATATCTATCTATCTATCTATCTATCTATCTATCTATCTATCTATCTATCTATCTATATATCTTTCTATCTTTCTTTCTTTCTTTATCAGGGTGAAGGTTTACATTCGGCTTCTCTGTATTTATTGTGGGTAATATCATATTGTGTTATAGTCATCGATGAATGTTATGTTTTACTAGTTTAACTTATGGCTAAAACAGAAAATGTACCATCAAAATCCAACCTAACAATCAAGATTTGGAGGAAAGTATGTGGTTGGACAGGAACGAATTTTGTGTATTTTGTGTCGGTTCTTTGAATAAGGCTCTGCACTTGTTTTTGTTTCACTGATCCTCGTGCAGAAGGTTAATGCTAATTGAATTATGTAACATGTTAAATTGAGCATAATGTAAATATTTAATTTTTATTAAAAAAGGTTATAGGAAGATCTCATACACACAGAGCATAGAAGTTACAAGAGCACATGAATCACAGAATGTAGAGGGTGTGAAGACAGCACCTGTACAGCTTGAAAAGACAATAAGGAAATATATTGTTTTGTCTTTTGATCCATCGCTTTCTTTTGAAAAGACTGGCTATGGCATCGGGGTACTTGTCAGTCTTGATTAGAAATGGCTTGTTTTGAGGAATGTGTGCTGTACTCTGCTCCATGTTTGTGACTGTATTTTATTTACATTATTTTCCTTTATTTATTTATTTCAACTAAATTACTATTTTCATTGTAAATCTTTGTCCTTCTTGAATTTATGTTTTAACTTATAATTTAGCCAATTATTTATTTTCAAGTGATATTTGTATTATTTATTATTATTTTATATACTGCCATATGTTCAGGTTGGGGGAAGGGTCATTTATGTATGTAAATTGTGTTAAATGTATAAAGCCAATAAATATATGTTGTTTATTGTTATTCCTGATATAGACTGTAGAGGGCGCTGGTGACTGTTCAGAAGAGGAGCTGGAGGAAGAAGAAGAAGAAGAAGAAGGAAGTCAGCCCATGTTGGAACCAAAACACATGTGTTGAACAGTTTGCTGCATTTATAAAGTGTTACATTTAATACCATTTTATTCGTGAAGTCAGTGAAAACGGGGGAATGGACGGTGAGTTTAATTTACGAGAGGGAGGTAGAGTTTCGTTTTAAAGTAGCCCATGTTTGTTTCTGACCCATAAAGACGATATTATGTTCTCTGTCTGTCTTCTTCCAGTCTGATAATAAACGCATCTTTAACGTTAATGCATCAGTGTGACGTTCAGGGTCTACAGTGTACAGTAGGGATTTGGTTAAAGCAGTGGTGCCATACAGTAATTAAATAAAAACCCTGCATTCAAAATACCAATGTAATACTTGATTTTTTTATTTTTCATTTTTTTATTTTTATCTTGTCTTTCTTTACTATGTCTCTTGTGTGCACTTTACTCTGCTGCTGTAAGCCTGCAAATTTCCCCACTGCGGGACTAATAAAGGATTATCTTATCTTATCTCTTATCTTAAAACAGAAGGCACCTCATTTACATTTTTTGAGTTTTTAACCCCACATTTCTGAAAAGCTGATTAAGGAAACGTTAAATGTTGCTGCTGAGCAAGACCTTTGCCTTCAACAAAATTTTCTAATTTTAATTGAAACCTTTTTCAATTTTAATTGAAACCTGGAACTGTGTGATCAAGTAAGTAGACAAGAGTATGACCCTGACCAGACAGTCAGTGGCAGCTTGTAGAAAGTGTCAGATTTTGATACTTAACATTTCAGTCGGTACCAAAAACGACACAACACACTTTGTCTGAACCTTTTGTTGTTGTTGTTGCTGTTATCAGAGTGAGTGGTAGTGAGTCTGTACTTCCTCCGTCTGACTGTGCACATAAGGGAATATTTGTGACTAGTCAGACAGGTTCTCAAACTCTCCCTCTCTCTCTCTCTCTGTCTCCTCTTGAAAAACAACGTTTGATGTGGTTCCCTTGAGGCTATACAATTAAAGAATGTACGACATGTACCGAAACAGTTTAGAGCTGTGGAGAGGTTATCACAACACAACTGATAACCTCATTTATCAGGGCCACAGGGAAGTCCCCGCCAAATAAACTAAATTAACTTATTCCTGGATGGTTATTTTTGTACGGACTGTAAAGCCCCAGCGGGCAAAGTGACATCAGGCTATAAAGATAAATGTTAACTTGCGTTACGTACTGATACCAGTGGAATAGTTTTCCTTGCTTGGTTTCATGTGGTTGCACGTTCACACAAAAGGTGCAGGGTGTGCCTCCTCTGTTATTGTTTGTGCAAAACACTGTGCCAAAAGTACGCATTTGTGGCACCAATCTAAATCAATTTGATCACCAACCCAGGCACCAGACACCTACAAACAGTGAGAATGACCTGAAAGTGGTCATTCTCACTGTTTGTAGTTGTCATACAATGGCTTCAGGCGTCAAGCCATGGTTATGTGAGCGTCAGGTCATTCTAATGCACTCCCCTTCAAATAAAGTGATATCTAAGTCTTGCAATCGTGATAATGTTACTTACAATATTTGAATCAATGAGGCTGTTCCGTTAACAAAGTCGTGGTTCGCTTTTAACCGGCTGTGATTGGCTAGGAGGGGAGAGTCGTCTTAATTTACTTTTTTAACACCAAGTCTGTTTTTTCAATTTTCAATTGTGGAATAGTCCACTGTCTTTGCCGTGTTATTGTGCTGGGTGTGGCGTTGGTGACGGTCTAAGATTACGGTTGCTTCCTTTGGTAATGGTTGGAGCTTCTTTTTTTAAATGTATTATAATGTTCGGGTCAATCGCAGCAGCCAGCGTCACTGGATTGCCTGGCTCTGCCATGTATTGTAACAGGAAAGTAGTGTGAACACAGTGATGTTTGTGCGAGTTTGTGTGTGAGTTAGACGGAAATGGAAATGAAATGAGATCAGGAAATTGGCCCAAATTTTTATTATTTTTTCTTTTTCACAGAATCTTAGGGAAAAAATGTGCCCCTCTATCAGGGCTTTTAGGACAGTTCTAAGATTTAAAGAGAGCCAACAACCACTCCTGCATTCTGGTCCAGCACCTCAGTAAGTTGATCACGTTGTGTGTAATTCTGGTTTTGTTTTTCCCGTTCAACAGAAGCGCTTGTTCGAGCCACGATTCCTCAGGATCTGGTGAAGGTTCTTGGTGTTGAGGTAAGCAGATACCGCTAAGTTGACAAGTGATGTGCTGTGTAGTGAAACTTTTAACTGTGTATTCCAGATGTGTCATCTCTCATGCAGGTTCCAGTCATGCTGTGCAAAGACTTTTCCTGCAGAAAAGAAAGTGACATTAGGTCTTCTGTTAAAACAAAGTCAACAGTAAATTATTAATATTGATAATTGTTTCATATTTTTTGTCATTTTTATATAAAACAAAACACAAAAATACAAACTGCTGGTTCCACCTTCTTGAAGATGAGAATGTGGTGCCTTCCTTCATTTAATAAATGATCATAGTAATGATGGCAGAATGCACTGGTCAAATACAAGAAGACATTTGAGACTGGAAAATCCATTTTTCCACTCTTTTCTGACATTTTATATTTCTCTATACGCAATAATCAAAAATATGTTGGTGTTCTTTTTCTAAATGTACATTTATCAACATATATTTATGTTTTTTAATCGTTTCGTCAACAATTGCATGGCCTAGAGGTCGGGCGTTGCCCAGTGCTCACGCAGCGACAGCTTCATCATCTTCACCAAGTTTAAGACATTTTTAGTTTTTGAGTTTGTTCAAGTGATGCTACAAAAACCAACAAGTAAGACAACGGGCCCATTTTGTAGACCACTGCATAAGATGGCTAACAGTCAGGTACAGGTATTTTTTTTTGTTCGTTTTACTTACAAGTGGGCGCTTTTTGAAATAAATTCAAATGTCAGAGTGCCGTAAAAAAAATGTATACCAAGGACTTCCTTCAAATGTAAGCTAGGCAGTTGGTGCTTTTCTAACTTGAACTTATTTACTGAATTGGCATTTTTGTGAAGATGAAGTGATGACATTTTGGACGGGAATGGATGTAAACTACAACTTGATTGTGTGCAGAGGCATACATTTTATAATTTCATAACACATGTACATTGCAGCTCTTTTTTTTTTTTTTTTTTTTTTACAAAGTAGTTTGAACTGCTTTTTCTAAGTAGCTTTAATCAACCAAACAAGATGTTTCTCTAGGATAGCTTGGCTCTAGTTCAACTTCTTCCAGTGTGAAGAATTGGAAGCTTGGACAGCTTTTTAAAGTAGCTTCCCCAACACTGGTCACAAGAAAAAAAGAAAAAAATCTCTGTAAATGTCCCCTGGTGTCCTTTTCTCATTTCCAGTCTCGGACCAAATCTAAAGGCGAGGCCTTCACCAAGGCGTTCCTGAATAACAGCATGAAGCAGAACTCAAAGCATAATCTGAAGAGCATGCTGACTCACAAGGCGGTGGTTCTGGGCTACGCCAGGCCCAAGAAGGACAAGTCCAAGAGGAAGAGCAAGAGAGCAAAGGGACTGAACGCTCGGCAGAAGAGGGCGATGAAGATCTTCCAGATCAAACCTGAGCACCAGAGGTTGGTGTCTACTCTTAAGGATGAGCAGTCGTTGAAATCCATATGGAAGAAAAATGTGTTTGGAACATTGATGTAAATGACCGCATCGAAACATTCTCGTCAAAATTGATTGCATCACTTACTGTTTGTCATTATCATCGCAGATACGAGCTTTTCCTGCCCCTGCATGAACTCTGGAGACAGTACGTCATTGACCTGTGCAACGGATTGTATCCAACATGGTAAAGCAGTCCGGATCATTCACTGCCAATTTGAAGCCATTTCAGTATTCCTTTTTGCTTTCACTGTGTATTCAGTCTCCTATGTCGTGTCGTGTTCTTTTTACAGCAATCCACAGTTTGTGCAACAGAAGCTTCTGAAGGCAGACTTCCACGGAGCCATCATCACAGGTAGATTTTTAGTTTTCTCTTTTTCTTTAACATCACAATGACTTTAATCAGTTTAACTGTCTGTCTTTAACAGTGTTTGAAGTTATAGTGACTTTTATTACAAGTACAAAAAAAGTCCCTGTGTTGGCCATATTTTTTTACTAGATCAGAGGATTTCAAACTATGCGGGGGGGTTCAATTCACTCATCTGATATCATGTACCGAACCAGATTGCATAGCCTGATGTTTTTATGAGTTATAAATACGTAAAAATGCAAAACAACCAAAATGTTGAAGCACAAATCAATTCATTAATAAGTAATTCTACTAAGATATCCAGTGGTCCCCATATGTTTTTGTCTCCCAGAATTCTATGAGTGAGACGTACAAGCAGAGCTTGTGCAGGACGATGAACCGACCGTAACCTTACATGAGTAGCTCTGCAACTTAATGAAGCTACTAAAAGTTGGCTAACCTTTACACATCCTTAGTTTGGAGATATTTTAGCTTTGAAACACAGAAAAGCTAGACAGCAACTTGGTATATGTGAAAAGTCAACGGAGGGGTGTCACGGAGGGGTGATAGATGTCACCTGTGCTTCATTGTGAAACCACACAAGCACCTGTTGTTCCTAAAGACCAACATCTGGATGCATTTCTCTGAGCGCAGACACATCTGTGACAGTGCTGTACTAATACTTTGTTCCTCTTCTCTCTCGTAGTGGTCCGCTCTAAATGCCCATCATATGTAGGCGCCACAGGGATTCTAGTCCAAGAGTTCAAACACGTCTTCAAAATCATCACCAAAGAAGACAAACTGAAAGGTAAGACAGCCAAAATTCAAGGCTTCAAAACCATTGTGCCATACTACTAAAACACTACTACACAAAACAACTACATTAAAGAAAAAGCTGTTATATTTACTATATTTTCTTAACAGAAAGCTATTCAGTTATGGTATTAAAAAAATTGTCTCTGATTTTGGCATTTAGGACCACTGGTTATCAATGGGTTATCTGAATAAATATGTAACAACATTTTCACTTCTCACAATGTGAAAACTTTGAACTATCATTTCAGAACTTGTTCACAAAACAATATTATGCTCTTGCAGCCAAAACATGATGAAACCTTGCAGTCTTGTGCAGTGTCCGTCTGAGCATCAGTTTGACCTGAACCTTTTGTGTCACAGTGATTCCAAAGAGGAATAGCGTGTTTGCAGTGGAGATCAACGGCTTCGTCTCGCACATCTACGGGAACAAGTTTGAGCAGCGAGCCAGCGAACGCTCCGCCAAGAAGTTCAAAGTGAGAGGAACCATCGACTTGTGAGATGTAGCCACAGGACCATGCAGAGAGACTTTACATGATCAGACTTCTGCTGCCTTCTATTGGCAGTCAGAAGGAACTGCAACAACAATGACCAACGTGTGGCAGATGCATTGAGGTCATTTAACGGACTGTAAAACCACATCCGAAAAAAATGATATTTCAGTTTTTGGTTCGGTTTACACCAAACCAAATATGGACCATTTTCAGAAATAGGCATCACTTTATTTTAAAGGCAAACTCCACCAATAGGGCACTCAGTTTACTTGTCATGGGGAGTACTAATCAGCCAGTGATAACAGTTGTATGATGTCCTCTTTGTAAGTAGCTTTGTCAAGTGTGAGAAAATAACCCTGGTGATGTGATCAGGAACCTGATATTGACGTGAGGCGGTCAGATAGAGAGAAGAAGTCTCACTCTGTTGGAGATGTAGCTACAGAAACACTCGGTCCACAAGTAGAAACTGGCTGCAGAGACCACTTTAACCAGGCAGTAGGCAAGTTTTGTTTTGGTTCCTGGTCGTATTATATTTTTTTAACTAATGTTTCCGAAATTAAATGCATATTTTTGGATCATTTCAAATTGTATTGTGCTCAGGCTTTTGCACGACTGCTTCACATTGAGAAAAAAATGAATCAGATTTTTGGTTCAATTTTTAAAAAAAGGTTTTTTGTTTTATTTATTTGAATAGAAAAACATGTTCATCTTACTCAAAGAAAAGTATCACCAACACTTCTCAACTCTTAAGTTTCAAACTGTTTCAACAAACTGTTCAGTAACTCTCATGCTCTGCTCTGATTAAACTGTTGCTTCAGTGCAAATCAGCAGTAGACCAGTCACAATCTTTTGAAAAAAGCTCATGTAAACAGCCAAATAGAGAAAATGTCCGCTGTTCAAAGGCTGTATTTAGTTTTATTTATCTAATTTTGTTTTATTATTTATCATATATTGTACAGCAGAGGACGGAATAATCATTTGTTGTAACCACACAAGTGTTCTGCAATTTTTTGTAACATAAAAATGTGAAACATGGCGGACTGTAAGCCGTATATATGTGTCTGTGTACTTTCCTGAACTCCTCCACCTGCCGCTGGGGATGTACCCAAGCAACTGAGTACACATTCTCCTCTGGCTGTTTCCCGGACTACTTACTTTAAAAAAGAACCCGTCTAACCAGGTATTGAGTCAGCTGACCTGGAACGATGTGTTCTTTGACAGTGCAGAAACAAATATTTTGCGTACACACATAGAGGATTCACTCGGATCAAATTATTTGATTGAGATATAGACCGCAGAATCCAGACTTTCAGGTTTGTAGCTGGTACGTTGTGTGAAGCCAAGAATATACAGTGTGCGTGTCAGTGCTGCATGTGCTTAGTGTTGTGTGCTCGTGAGGACACGCTGTTAATTGAGCCTAGTTAATGAGTCCATAGCCAATAAGTCACACATTCACATTGCAGGAGGCCCACTTTGCAAAACCAGGATTAACTCTCCTGGATTACATAATGGAACAAGTGTTCATCTGTCAGATTGATATGGCTCACACTGTGGCTTTGCTACTTAATGCACCGAGAAGCCGTGTCTTTTTCACACAAGAAGTTTTGACTTGTCACAGTGGGACAAGCACAGGTGAAAACGATGTAACGAACAAATGGCTGAGTTCCATTTAGCTGCTTCATTCTTGCGGGGGACACTTGAATAGAGCCTAGCCATCATTATCAGCAACACCAGGTTTTCTCTATGAAATTGTGTGCTGTAAAATATATATAATTAAAAAAAGCTTGTTACTTTATCTCAGCTGATTAATATAAATATTATCACCCTCACTATTACCCTCATTATAACCCTTTTTATCAACTATAACTGACAAAAAACTGCTCAACTGTGAGAAGCAATTAGTAAAACTATTCCTACCAGTAAGCATCTTACTGTTATCATGATGACAGATGACCTGGCGCAGTGAGAGCAGAATGTCTGTGGTGTGGTTTTTGCTCAGCGAAGCAGCTGGCAGTTTGTGAAAGTTTTGCATCTTTTTTTTTTCTTCCCTACCACTCCATCTGCTTCGCTGAGCAAAAACCACACCTGTTTGTGAAACGTGAGCTCTTGTCAGGTCAATTTGACTCAGTAGTTTTCCACGGTTTACCTGCTCTTTGTTTTTCCAGTTTACAGTTTACAACTACATTTAGTGTCCACTAAACAGGTTGTTTTTATCACATGTATATATCTCAATATCACAAATCATTCCCTAGATGTTTAAAAAGGTGCAGAATACAACCTTTTAGTCCCTCAGAATATTTCAATCTCGAAGTCAAATGGATCATATCAAAGCATCTGAGGATGATCAGAAGCAATCCTGGTCCCTCAGCCAGGGTAAAAAAAACACTATGCTTGCTAACACCAAAGTAAAACACAATACGAGCGATGGTGTTGACAAAAGGCTCCTGATCTTGCTTATAATTTCAACTATTTACTTTATCTCTGTAGGTAAAAATTTCTCTAACAAAATGATCCAACCAAAGGGTGCTGCTTTTCCATCAACGTTCTTGAAGGCCATTATTTGAATTAATTATTTTCAATTGCCAAATGCTAGAAACAAAGTCTCTTAAATCATCATTATGAATATGAAAGCTGGTGCCGATGAAATCTGTAGACTCACACACAAACAGCCATTTTAGTTGTGCCTAAAATGGCTTAAGATTGCTAGAATTGTAGTAGTCTTAATCTGGTGATTAAAAAATGATATGCACAACTACCAACTTATTTCTATTGCGTACTCTCTCCAAAGTATTTGTAAATAACTGCATGCTTTTTAGTGGATTCAGTATCCAGTAACTATGATATTTAAAAAAAGTCACATTATAGAAAACTTATTAAACTTTTTTTAAGGACATTTTCTATGAGATTCTTATGTCATTCTATGACATTTTCTATACTATACTATATTCTGATTTTTTTAATGACATTTTGTATGACGCACAATAATATGATGATATATTTTTTGGCCACAAAGCAGTTAGCATCATCTCATGTATTACCTCGGTATATCACATTTTGTTGATTTTAAATGTAACTTTTATTTAAATTCACCAATTGGTGAATTTAAAAGGATAATTTGAAGGATAAATATACATGAGTCAGTTGATGGATCAATGAGCTGGAAATAGAGCCATCCACAGGTCCCTTTGAATTTACCATCTGTCAGAAAAATTTCCACCCAAAGTCCTGCCTGGAAGCCAAATAGATTCAGTGAAATGATATGACTTCTGTCAAAAACAGCACGTGAAAAGTGACATGCCCATCAGATAGGGAAATTAAAATGCAGCTCCCGCCCCTAACTTCTTTTGAAATGGGTTTGTCTTGAAGCTGTAATTTACTAGGGAAGTCCCATTGTGTCACCAACAGGCGTCACCAAGACTTGAAAAGGAGCTTTGGTCTGCAGCTTGTCTCAGTAGGAAGTCTACACGAGCACAGGACAACATCTCACACCTACAGAGGAGTGGAACTATCAGCAAAAAAGAAAACACACACACTGACAACAGGACTCTTGTAGACTTGTTAACCAGATACAAAGGCTACCATGGTGGACCAGCTAATGTTTGCCCAGGATAACCGGGACCGGATCCACGCCGTGGAGCACTCTTTTGGGCCGTCAGCAAAGCCCCTGTACGTGCCGGGTCGGGTTCTGATCGGAGAGGGCCGGCTGATTAAGATGAGCCGCCGGGGGCCGCAGCCCAAAGCCTTCTTCCTCTTCAACGACATGCTGGTTTACGGCAGCATCATTCTGAACGGCCGCTGGCACAAAAAACAGAAGATCATCCCTCTAGGTGAGCAGTACAGAAACAACCCTGAGGGGAGATATTATGCAGAATAGTTTGATCATTTTTAGGTATTGAAATGCTTTGAAAGTAAAAAGTGAATCTTAGACTCGTAAAGCAGAAGGAAGAGAAGAATAAGAACAAAGGGCCAAAAGCAGCAGCTACAGGGATGACATTGTATAAATGGCATTTTGTAATAAAGGGTTGCAGTTGTAAGGGACAAATAAATTAGCGCAACTAGTGGGGTCAGATTACTTTGAAATGTAGTCAGTTACTGAATTACATCGCAATTTTTGTAATTATTAACGTAATCCATTAGATTATTTTTTTTTTTCTAATTTTAATAAATTCTGATTACTTCAAAGTCAAACACTGAAAAAAATGCAAATTAAATGCATTGTGTATATTAAACATTTACGGTTGGTAAAATGAAATTGTGCATACTAAATATTACAGGCACAAAGTGCAGGTGGAGGGGAGCATTAACTTTTTTTTCTAGTAAGAGTGTATTTTGGTCTGCAGAGACTTATCACTCCTATCAGTCAAACACATGACTTTACTGCACGTTTGAGAGCAGTAGTATTCAGCAAACAATGACTAAATGTGATTGTTTGCTGCATACTACAGTTGAAATCATTTCAATTGTACTGTTATTTCTGCATGCTTTATGTCTCTTGTATCTTACCTATTTAACCAATGTATCTAACAAACCATTTTATTTTTTATTTTAGAGGACAGCCAGCTTGAGGACTTGGAGGACGGCATAAAAATGAGGAACCAATGGCTGATCCGTACACCACAGAAGTCCTTCTACGTCGCAGCCGCCTCATACGAGGAGAAGCGAGCCTGGATCGAACACATGGAGGACTGCCGGTCCAGTCTGCTGCGGAGCGCCGGCTGCAGGCCCGTGTACGACTTCGCCAAAACCTGGATCCCTGACCAGGCATCCGCGGTCTGCATGCGCTGCGCCGACAAGTTCACCGTGACCCAGCGTCGACACCACTGCCGGAAATGCGGCTTTGTGGTCTGCGGGGCGTGCTCCAAGAAGCGTGCGGTGATCCCACACATTCACCCGACTAAGTGTTTGAGGGTCTGCAACATGTGCCACTTAAGCCTCTCGATAACGGAGGTCCAAGAGGTGCCTCGCATGAGGGGAGACAGCACTGAGAAGATAAACTCAGATGAAGACGGAGTGGACGGTTTGAGTGAGGAAGAGGAGGCAGAGGAGCAGATGGAGGACCATGACCCCATCAAGTGGATGAACTCCCAGATAGACTCCTGGTCCACCTATGTCTACTTCAAACCGGAGCACACACAGCCCCGAACATAAGCACATGAAGAGTGCTGCAGCCAATCAGAAACAACCTCGTGTTGGTCTTTGGGCCCCGCTTTAACATGGACACATACGGATTCAGCTTTGTGCCATTGGATAGTTTAAAGGCACTCTTACTCCTTAACATAACAAGACAATAATGTATTACGTAAAACAATTTTGTTTATATTGTATTTATTATTTATGTTAATATTTTGTCTTTTGAAGTTATACTGTCTGTAGGAACACTATTGCTATGAAGTCTGATAATGTGGTCAGATTATTTGGTGTAGAACACTTGAGGGAAGGTGTCGGCCTGCTGATAAGTTTATACTTATCAATCCAGTACCGACTAATCAAGAACACACAACAGATGGATCCTCACAAAAAATGATCATGGACTCTAAAGTGCGGTAGCTGTGATACACATAAATACATTTGTGTAGAAAGTAGTAAACCCTAATTGTAATTAGTCATGCTGGGATACATTATTGTAGCCACCGTTGAGATATAATATCGTATATCTTTTATTTATTTATCCTCTGTAGAAAAAATTGGACTACAATCTGAATTTTGTTGTGCAGCCCTGTTGTACACTGACAAATAGAAAACCTTGTAATACTGTACAATACCTGCACTTTTATGGACATGGTAGCGGTTGGTACTGTTAGCAGAAGCCAATTAGCAGCTATTAAGTTTACACATCATTGCACCTTTTATATGTTATTGTTTAGACTATTGTGACTCCCTCTTTACTGGCATAACAATAATAAAATAACTTGATATGCTAACCTGTATCTGTGTTTTTTCTCTAATATGTAAAGCACTTTGTAACTGTGCATTTTAAAAAGTGCTATATAAATCAGTAAGGGGTAGTTTACAGTGGGTATTTTTACTTTTCATGACTTTTGTCTACATACTATATTATACCTTTTTAGACTATTTTCGACATTATATACTATGACCTTTTTCAACATACTATACTATGACTTTTTTTTCAATACTATGACTTTTTTTTCCGACATTCTAAAACTTTGACTTTTTAAAATTTCTTGACATATACTATGAGTTATTTTCGACATACGATTTCTTTTTTTCCACATACTACACTATGACTTTCTTTGACTTTTTTTAGACTTACTACACTATAACGTTCTTTGACTTTTTTTGACATCCTATACTATGACTTTTTTTTACTTTTTACAACATGATACTATGAATCTTTTCTTAGACATACTGTACTATGACTTTTTTTAATACTTTTTTGATATACTGTGCTATGACTTTTTATGACTTATTTCGACATACTATACTTTGACTTTTTTTTACTTTTTACAACATAGTATACTATGATTTTTTGTACTTATTGTGAAATACTATACAATTACTTTTTTTTCTTTTTGGACATTTTAAACTACGACTTTTCAGATTTTTTTCAACATACTTTACTATGACTTTTTTTTAAACTTTTTTCGACCACTATACTTCGATGTTTCTTCGAACTTTTTCGACATGCTATACTATGACTTTTTTCGACAGACTCTTATATTTTGTCGTCTTGCTGACGACTTTTTATTTTGGACATAACAGACGTTATTTTTTAAAACATACTATACTATGACTTTTTTCCGACATTTTATGCTATGACAGTTTTTCAACATACTATACTATGACTTTTTTTTACTTTTTTGAGATACTATACTGTGACTTTTTTCGACCCACTATATTATCCACATGCTGTTCCATGACTTTTAAAAATATATATTTTTTCACAGCCTATACTATGACTCTTTATTTTCCGACATACCATCTTTTGGGTTTTTTTAAACATTCTATACTAACACCTTTTTTTTTAAACTTTTTTCATCATACTATACTATGACTTTTTACGACATATTATACTACGACTTTTTAACCCATAGTATACTATCATTCTTACTATATATTCTCAACTCTTAAGTTTCAAACTGTTTCAACAAACTGTTCAGTAACTCTCATGCTCTGCTCTGATTAAACTGTTGCTTCAGTGCAAATCGGCAGTAGACCAGTCACAGTCTTTTGAAAAAAGCTCATGTAAACAGCCAAATAGAGAAAATGTCCGCTGTTCAAAGGCTGTATTTAGTTTTATTTATCTAATTTTGTTTTATTATTTATCATATATTGTACAGCAGAGGACGGAATAATCATTTGTTGTAACCACACAAGTGTTCTGCAATTTTTTGTAACATAAAAATGTGAAACATGGCGGACTGTAAGCCGTATATATGTGTCTGTGTACTTTCCTGAACTCCTCCACCTGCCGCTGGGGATGTACCCAAGCAACTGAGTACACATTCTCCTCTGGCTGTTTCCCGGACTACTTACTTTAAAAAAGAACCCATCTAACCAGGTATTGAGTCAGCTGACCTGGAACGATGTGTTCTTTGACAGTGCAGAAACAAATATTTTGCGTACACACATAGAGGATTCACTCGGATCAAATTATTTGATTGAGATATAGACCGCAGAATCCAGACTTTCAGGTTTGTAGCTGGTACGTTGTGTGAAGCCAAGAATATACAGTGTCAGTGCTGCATGTGCTTAGTGTTGTGTGCTCGTGAGGACACGCTGTTAATTGAGCCTAGTTAATGAGTCCATAGCCAATAAGTCACACATTCACATTGCAGGAGGCCCACTTTGCAAAACCAGGATTAACTCTCCTGGATTACATAATGGAACAAGTGTTCATCTGTCAGATTGATATGGCTCACACTGTGGCTTTGCTACTTAATGCACCGAGAAGCCGTGTCTTTTTCACACAAGAAGTTTTGACTTGTCACAGTGGGACAAGCACAGGTGAAAACGATGTAACGAACAAATGGCTGAGTTCCATTTAGCTGCTTCATTCTTGCGGGGGACACTTGAATAGAGCCTAGCCATCATTATCAGCAACACCAGGTTTTCTCTATGAAATTGTGTGCTGTAAAATATATATAATTAAAAAAAGCTTGTTACTTTATCTCAGCTGATTAATATAAATATTATCACCCTCACTATTACCCTCATTATAACCCTTTTTATCAACTATAACTGACAAAAAACTGCTCAACTGTGAGAAGCAATTAGTAAAACTATTCCTACCAGTAAGCATCTTACTGTTATCATGATGACAGATGACCTAGCACAGTGAGAGCAGAATGTACAATTACTTTTTTTTCTTTTTGGACATTTTAAACTACGACTTTTCAGATTTTTTTCAACATACTTTACTATGACTTTTTTTTAACTTTATTTTCTTCGAACTTTTTCGACAGACTCTTATATTTTGTCGTCTTGCTGACGACTTTTTATTTTGGACATAACAGACGTTATTTTTTTCAACATACTATACTATGACTTTTTTTCGACATTTTATACTATGACAGTTTTTCAACATACTATACTATGACTTCTTTTTACTTTTTTGAGATACTATACTGTGACTTTTTTCGACACACTATATTATCCACATGCTGTTCCATGACTTTTAAAAATATATATTTTTTCTCAGCCTATACTATGACTCTTTATTTTCCGACATACCATCTTTTGGTTTTTTTTAAACATTCTATACTAACATTCTATATTATGCCTTTTAAAAAAATAAATTCAACATACTATACTATGAGTTTTCAAGTTTTTTCAACGTTCTTAACTATGATTTTTTATTTTTTTATTTTGACAAATTATACCAAGATTTCTTTTTTGACAGACTATACGTACATGACATTTTTTTTCCTTTTTGCGACATACTACAGTAATTGACATGCTATACTATCCCTTTTTTATATATTACTTGACCTGCTATAATATCCCTTTTCTTCATATATGCTGTACTATAACTTTTTAATGACCTGTTTCAACGACATATGAGTTTTTCATGAATTTTTGACCCTGCTTTACTATGACTTTTTCATGACACTTTTCGAGACACTATACTTTGACTTTTGTAGACATGCTATACTATGTTAGTTTTATACTTTTCTCGACATGCTATATGATGACTTTTTTCTGACTTTTTCAACATGCTCTTCTATGCTCTTTTATGACATGACTTTTGACTTACTGTAATTTTTTTCGGACATCCTATACTGTGACATTTTTATGAATTCATTCGACATACTATACTTTGACTTTTTATGACTTTTATCAACATACTATGCTGTGACTTATCTATGAGATATTTTATGAGGTTCTAGGCCGTATTTCATCAAATTTTAATTACTTTTTATAGCATTCTATTCTACGACCTTTGATTTTAATTTTAATTTAATCCTTTTAATGGAATAGTATAGAATGAGTATTGTACCACATTTTTTTATGATATACTTTCTATGACATTTTTAAGGCATATTTATGGCATACTGTACTAAGACGTAGTACAGACTTTTTACTGCACTCCATTCCATGACATTATAAAGTTTGAATAACTTATGTAATGGCATACTATAATATGATTTTATGACTTAAAATTCTTCATGACGTTCTATGCAATCTTCACCATGACTTCATTCAGTTTTTTATTACTTTGTCATTGTATTTTATATAACCATTTATATGACTTTTATGGCATACTTTACACGTTATAAAACATACTATACTATTACATGTTGTATGCCATACAATGCTTTGCATTTTTTACGACATACTATACTACGACTTTTTAACCCATAGTATACTATTAGTTTTATCCCTTGTAATAAGAACCTGGTAAAAAATCTCAGAGGCTTTGTCTGAAGTAATGACCACACTGTCATCAGTGTGGTCATTACTTCAAGGAAATTTGTCAAGAAGTTATTTTGAAAATCTGACAGACAAAACAATTTAACTGACATCACGTAAGCCCCGTTTGCTGTAATAGTAACAGTTAAATCATCATAGACATATTGTTTTTGTGTATATTGTTTATTTTTCATAGTTTATTCCAAAGACACAGGGCAAGCCAAGCAATAAAAACCTGTGTGGTGACATAGGGCCCAAATGTGAGGCAGATGTTAGAGAACAATCAGGCAAATATGTGTAATGTCTTTTAGTCGATCCCCAACTTTGGTCCAGACTGAAATATCTCAACAACTATTGGATGGATTGTTGTTCATTTCCTAATGATTTGGGTTTTTAGTGGACACCATGGAGTTGGATTAAAATTAGGTACACACATTTATGTTCCCCTCAGGATGAACTGTTATGACTTGGTGATCAGGTCAACATCTCTATTTGGCCCTGATGATTTTGTCAATTTGGTTTACGACCAAATATTTGCAAAATTTACGATATTCCCATCAGTCTCAGCTTTAGATTGTGTTTAATACTACTTAGCAAATGTTAGCTCTGTAACACGCTAAGCTAAGATGATGACCATGGTGAATACCATACCTGCTTACTGTCAGCATGTTTTCACTCACAGAGGAAGACAGGTGTGGTGGTTACAGTAAAAAGGTTGGACAGGTTCTCTGGAACCTAACTCAACTGGTATTTCCCTTGAGGTTGACGTAAGAAAGTCCCTAGACTGTGTAAACTTTGCACACCTTTCGACGCGCTTCTGTATCCTTCCATACAGCAAACATCAGTGTTCCACATGACAACACTTACCACAGACGGGAAACAGTGACAATCAATCATGGCTTTGACTGGTGTCAAACCTCTGGCAAGGTGGCTACAAGAAACAACAACATGTTATTTTGAGCTCAGTGACCTGAGCAGAAATATATATATATATATATAAAGAATCCTCTTTTATAAACAAACTATTTTAGGCTCTCTTTTTATATTTTGAATATCTTATTGTGAAGCTATAAAAACAGCACCTGTTTAAAATCAGCACAGTCCCTGGCTTATGTCTATAACAATATGATTATTTAAATGAAAATAACATTGTGCAGCCCACAAACAAACACAGTATAATCTCCCTTAAACATACACCTTAAAATGTAGTGGAAACCATGTTTCTCTACAACAAAAGTATATAATAGTTTGCATCTGCTGATATCAACACTCCAAACCGTACTATACTTTAACGGGAAAACTTCAAACCCAACAGGGTAAGACGCATGAGAAGCTCAAGATGGGGTCAACAATAATTTACTTACAATCCAAGTTATATGTATTTACATGATAAAATAAATCCGCTAAGACACATTTCAACTCGTCATCTGATTATTAAGATCAGTGATGGATCAGGAAATTTGGGATTTTAAGACACATTTTTTCTACAGGGAGGCATGCCCCCAGACGCCCACAAGCTGGCTACTTGGAAAGCCCTGATCAGCGGAATGTGAAGAAGCACCAGGAATGCGTGGAGAAGCAGAACGTTGCAAAGGTGAGGAGCTACGCAGACTAACAAAAAAAAACTAAAATTCTGTAGTGGGCTCAGTTTGGAAGATGCTTGTATCATATGACACTAGACGACCTGAAGTGGAAAAGGATGAGGGGCCACATGGTGAATAATGTGCTTCATCCATAATTCCTTATCGCTGTCCGACTTTGGCAGATGACAAACTTTATACTGTGTGCAGATTGTCATAGATTATCTCAGCCAAGTATTATGGAGCACTAGGATATTTGGACAATTTGAATCCTAAAATAATGAATTAAAAAAAGTTTGTTGGTTTGAACAATATTTGGCCATAGAAGCACAAGTTTAAAAAAGATGAGCCACCAGAAGGTCTCCCCACTCCCCATGTTCTTGATATTCCTGAGTAAGGGCTCAGATTTGACTAAAACAAAACAATTTATTAATTGGTTATTTATTGAGGTCTTTTTTTGGGGTGATCAAAAAAAGGAAGAATGCATCTGATCTTCCTGCCTACATATATATGATAAATTAATTAATTTAACATATTTACAAGTTACAGAAGATCATACAAAATATTGCTCCTCGACCTGCTTTTAAATGCTGTTTACAAAGAAAAATGCAATAATGCTATAATGTGTATAATACTGTAACAGTATGAAAAGGGGCATTTTTCTTAATGAGTGCTTATACTTTTTACACTTAAAGTACAATTGTCTGATAGTATTTCTGTACATTAGTAATGTTTTGAATGCAGGGCTTTTACTTAACAGAGCATTTTTACATTGCATTATTACTATTATTTAGTAAAAGTATCTGAATACTTTTCCACCACTGACTGCTCATAAGAGACTGCAGACTGTGGTAAAAAAAAGCCAGTACTCGCTTAGTTAAAACCTCTACAATTTCAGATAAACGAGAAGGAAACAAAGAATGTGCTCATCTATGCTTGCAAAACACATCACATTCCAAATAATACAATGGTTCCTCTTTTCTTTTCTTTTTACAAACTGCTTTTCAAAGAAATGAAGCCTGACATCCACCTTAGTCATACAAGTTATATTTACAATAATAAAATGATGCCATGATTCTCAGTACTGCAGTTAAGGAGGTATCTGTTAGCAGCAGTGGTAGTGTAATCTGTGCATTTGAACAACCTATTTGAAAAACTGAACAGTAGAAAGTAGTGTTAACTCTTTTTGAAACCCAAACAAACAAACTAACAAAAACAGGGATTAATTTATCTCGTATCTTGTTTTAACTTTATTGGATCATAAGATATCGTGTATGTTTTTGTATTGAATTAGGAATAAATCTGCAGATGCTTTGGTTCAAAATGGGACCAAATATTTGTTTGTTTAGTTGACCTTTTTTGAGCCATGAGTAGTATACTCAGTGCCATACAGTAAATGTATGTGAACTTGTAAAGACAAAGACAAACATTCAAGTTAATTCTGCCTTGTTGGTTGGTCAATTTATGAGGCCGAGGGGTATTGCAACGCCCTGGCCAGGTAGCAACATTGTTATATTGCACCAGGAAGTAAAACTACTTTTTTTTAACTGTTTGGAGATTAATGCAACAACATTTAGGAATACATTCATTATTTGAAAAGATTTCAATTTTGAAAAAAAGTATTTTTGGCAGTATCTTGTTGCAGCATGTGACCCCACTTGGGTTAGGTTTTGCATAAAGTACAGTTTATTTTAATTAACTCAAGCCCAAAGCTGCAACAATGGATGAAATGACTGTCTGTAATGTGAGACGAGTTCCTCAAAGCTATGAACCCACAGTGAATTATCAACTTGGCACTTCTCCTCAGCGTGATCAAACCTTGAAACCGGAGGATGCTGTTTTAAGTAAAAACATTTTATAACCCTCCACTGTACACCACCTGCCCAGCATGAGACAGACACAATAGAGACTAGCTGGTGATCAAAGTGCAGCATTTAAATATATATATATATAAAGACATTTGACATAACTTCATGAACGTGATCTCATGCCAGCTTTCAGCTTGGTTAACACAAACATCTGTGATACCAAGCATACACCTAGTTTCATTTAATTAAATGTTCGTAGCTTTATACGACAACATGTCAGGTTTTTGATTGTTTTATGGGCTCTTGTCTTGAAGTACTTTATGATACACTATAGGCTGTATATAAGAAGGTACTTGCTGCTAGACTCACTGATAAGGATGACAACAGCACCACCTGCTGTGCTCGGTCAGCAGGTAAAAATATACCCAAACACATGGTGCTGACTTTGGGGGCATTACAAACAAATGCATTCTATTGTTTTCTTCCCACCCAACCTATGCCAGAAACATAATAAGTGGACAGTAATATCCACTTAATGTCCTAATATCAGAAGATTGTTAAGGGTAGTTATATGGGACCTCCCCTTTTAATCTTTATTTTCCCTTAGATACATTTGCTGGACACGGTTTTTAGATTTTAAATTGCTTTAATTTTCTAAAGTTTTGATTTGATATGGATGAGGCTGCCCCTTGTAATTATGGGTAACAATAATGCATTCAATGTGATTGTGATAAACATCTTATAAATCTCTGCCATGCCAACTGGAAATAAAACAGATTAGGGTTGGGTACAACATGTAAAAGGATGTGAGCATGAAACTACTATATGTTTAACCTAAATAATGGACCGCTCCTGCATTGATACATTTTCCTAAATCTGCCAGTTTGAGCACATATAGTATTTCATCTGAACTGAAAGACAATTCTTGAAACACAAATTCAGCATAGAGATATGAACATTTATTTATTATACCATATTAGAACTACTAGCCTGCATTAAAAACATACAGACATAAACACAAACGCCAAACACACACAACACTTATGCAGATATGCACACACACACACACACACACACACACACACACACACACACACACACACACACACACACACACACACACACACACACACACACACACACACACACACACACACACTGTTGCAGTGTCTACATGTTAGGGTCAATGGTCAACTGGCTGATTAAGTCTTTGTAATAGATAAGGTTCTTCTCATGGTCAGAGAGTGCTGTCAGCATCTCATCCATCTCCTCCTGAGTGAAGAGCTCACCTGGTTTAAACACAACCATGAACAAACACAACACAGCCATGAGTGAGAAAAAGAAAAGTGTGCAAATAAAGGGTTGTTTGTGGAACGACGAGTAATGTTAGACATACAAACACATATCTATGAAATGATCTGTTCAACATGATTTAACATACATGAATCTCTCTTAATATTGCATATTGAGAACTAAATGCTTTTGCGTTACCTTCCTGCGTCATATACTTTGTCAGCTCCTCAGGCTCCAGGTACCCTTTATTTTCTTTGTCCAGAACCTGGAAACACAAATATCAGTTTCTTACATTGTGAAATAACTCTGTTGACGGTATGATAGTCACAGAGGCACAAACTCCTACTTAATCTTATAGATGCTGTGCAGTCACTGGAACTACAACACTGGGATGTGAATGTGATAGGATATGAGGAAACAGAAGCTGATCTCACCTCAAAGGCCTGAAGCAGTAAGTCTTCAGGGATGGGAGGGAACCTAACACACACACATGGACACACACACCATTGCTTATTTGTGTATATGTTCCTGTAGTGTGGCAGCACCATAGTAGATAGTATTGACAAAATGACATACCAAAAACACTGTGATGAAACATGATGGAATTAACACGGTATCTATTCATAATTTCCTGGCCCAGTTTCCACTACAGACTGAGCTGTACTGCGAAGTTGAAATGTCGCCAGTGGTGGAAACATAAGGACAAAACTATGTATTTAACCCTGAAAGCACTTGTTAAAAAAAATAATATATCCATTTTAAGTGTGACGTAGAATTTTCTATGAGGGCGGGGAAAAATTTTCACCTGAAAGATTACAGATCAAAATACAGTGTACAGTGGTGTTCTTTGTAGATTTACACCCCACATCTATTCTGGGAAATATTAATAGTAGCTACCTCATTATATTTACCAAATATAAAAGCAATCTGAAAACTTCTACCAGTGTCAGGTCATTAATTTGCCCCCACAGTAACATCTAGCTGAAAGTCATGCTGTATAATTTAATAATTTGCTTCAACACAAGCACCTATTTGCATCATGACATGGCCATCTTCTCAACCTCAAATTTCATCATCTTCATTTATTCAGTTAGATATGAAAAACAACATATCAGAGTTAATAGTAACTGTCTTACTTGTGCTCCAGCAGCACTTTGGTCATGGCTGGGAGGAACTTGTCCAAAGGGATGTACCCAGTGTGGTCCTCCTCAACCTGAACAGAACAAGGTTGCTGAGTTTTGACCCTTTTAATAACAAGCTGACAATTTTCTGACAAAACTGATCATTGAGTTGCACTTTAAAAAAAAGACAGTAAATGCAATAAAAAAAAAAAGGAATAATGTTGGAATAGATGCTATTTTTTTAAACCTTACATTTACACATACATTTTTGTAGCCCAAATGAAAACTTATGTACGAACAATACAGACAAGGAATTTTAATAGAACACAGCCTTCATTAACTGTGACACAAAAAAAAAAAATCAACAGAGGGCCACCTACAGGGGAAATTAAGTGGCCACAGAGAATTGTTTTTGTGGCACTGGGCAATGGTTATTGTCCCTCCCTGTTGGCACATTTTAACACAATGACATCCAGGTATAGTAGATATCGTTGCATGAGCAATATACGTAAATATCCCCCAGTTGATTAGATGACCGGCTCTTTCACTCATCCAAAATATGAGCAAAATATAAGTTAACACTGTTCTTACCTCAGCTATTATGTCATGCAGGTCTGCCTGAGTGGGGAAGCAACCCAGGGAATAGATGATGGTGCCGATCTCCCTGGGAAACAAACTCAATGTTATTTATAGACCACACTATTGATCATAATGACAGGACCTAATGTAAATATGGACCTGATTAAGGTAAGAGTAAACAAAGGTCACATTTAACCTGTTTTTATTAATAGACCTAGTGTAATATTGCTACTATTACTGCCCAGGAGAAAGAGAGAATAGCAGATCCTAATAGCAGATCCTATCACACCTTGCTCTTTGGAGCTCACCTGACATCCACTTTGCTGTTAGACTCATAGTCAAACGCTTCAAAAGCTGCTTTGATCTTCTTGTGGAGGTCTGACACTATGGCCTCTGATAGACAGGAGAGAGGGAAGAGGAAACCAGGGACAGAACCAAGAGTTAACAACAAATCTGTCAAGCAAACAACGTGCAACTAACTCATACTGACCTGCACCTTGCTTGTTCTCCGCCATGCTTGTCCTGCTATGGAAAAGTTATGTCCCGCCATACTCTCTTCTGATTGGTTCATCCTGAACTCTCACGCCTCATGCCTCAGCGTAACCAATCCAATCAACGAAGGTAACGGGTACTAACCAATCAGAGGTCGAGTAGGGCGGGTCTTGCCCTCACCATGGAACGATAACCGATTGTTATTGGGTTGCCTAAGTAACATTACAAACACCCAAAAAGCCAAGTAAAGCTACATTTGAAAATACTGCTTTGTATGACTTTGTATGTAGGCTTTTGGCATGAGCTTACTACCAATTATATAACAGTTTAATTGCTTTATGTTAACATAATTGACACCATAGTAATATTTTTTGTCATTCAATACATTACCAGCTTTTCCTCATATATATTTCACCAGCAGAACCCTTTATTGTCAAAACTCATAATTTCATTATAACAATATACAGTGTTTGTATTTACTGTTTATGTGGTTTTAAACTCAAAGAGACTGAATAAAGGAAAGAGTGACAATGAAATGTTTGCTTTATTTTCTCCAGTTGCATAAAAGCATAAATGGTTAAAATGGGTGATTACAAAAATACACAGACATATTTTTTTATCGATTATTTTTTCAATTAGTAGATTAATCCAACGACTAATCTATCAATTATTGAAAAGATAATTTTTTATATTCTCGAATAATATAAATTAATTTACCCAAAATAAATCTTAAAAATGTGTCTAATTAATGTTTCAATATTTTTTTCAATCATTTTCTCTGTAAAACAAACAAATGTCACAAGAAATTAGATTAATGTACATTTTCGTGTTATTTCCATACACACTGGACAGTTTATGCTGTTACACAGTAGGCCACTAAGTACGTTATGTGGTTTTAGATAATGCTGAATGGAAATAATGCAAAACAAAAAACAGGCCTGTTGTAAATACCAGATATTTGAAACACTGACATTATGTTAGAGAGGTGTTTACTCAACTAAATGGTCATTGATGACAAAAAGGTCTTCATAATAATACAGTATTTCCAATACATTACTATTCTAGACCTCCAACTGTATTCCTACGTATATGACGCATTTGGAGCAGGAATTTTAACCAGGCTGTCAATCTTTGTAAGTTCAGCATTGTTGCGGATCCTTATCCTTGGAGAAGGATCCCTCCTCTGTCGCTTACCATAGGTTTCTTCCTTTTTTCTCCCTGTTAAAGTTTTTTTTAGGGGAGTTTCCCTGTGCCGATGTGAGAGTTACCTGGAAGAGGATGTTGCATGTGTGCAGATTGTAAAACCCTCTGAGGCAAATTTGTAATTTGTGATTTTGGGCTATATAAAATGAAGTGTTTATTCAGAGTCGAGCAATTTTGATGGTGCCACCACTGCTGCTTCCTGTGAGAGGTGGAGACCCTCTAGCGCCAAATGGAGCTTTATAAATTATCTAAAACTGGTGGACTACTCTCTACACTGTCTCTATGTCTTTTTTTCACAAGATCGCAGCAGTGTCAAGACAACGGCAGTGGATTTTCTGAGCAGTCAGTGTTTTCAATGTGGCATTACTACAGCCACTTTAGGAATATGAAGAGTGTCATCCATCCCCCCATTATCTGTAACCAGTTATCCTATTCAGGGTCATGAAATCTGAAATTTTCTTCCATTCATTCTATCACATAGCCAGTGGACAGAATGTGAGAAATATTTTAAAACTGAAAAAAAGATGAAGAACCAGTAAAGGATAATGAAGAAATGTAACTCTGATAGGTTAACATCAAACAAGTCATGGTTATGAATTACACAGTATTTGTTCACAGTGGTCCAATAGTTCTTCAAAAACATCTGTTTGTAGAGAAAGGTAAATCATTGGTCAGAGACACATACCTTCAAACACAAGCCTGCCAGTCTGCCTGCACAGCAGGGCCTCTGCCAGGGCAAAGACCTGCCAAATAGTGTTTGTACCAACTTCAGATTAATCAAATCCCTCCAGCAGCTGTTTCTAAAGTGTAAAGAAACACTTAAGAATGAGCTGCCTATCTGCTTTCATATGGTACAATAAATAAATGCAAAAGTTGGTGTTGTTTCTCAGTCCTCTCACAGTGACCTGTGATATGATCATTAGTTGTATTCAGAGGCTTATCAATGCTGCTGGTGGCTACTTTATTGTTTCAGAATTTTGAGTCAATTTTAAGCCCAGTGTTTTCCTTTGTATTATATGGAGGGGCATTTGCACGCTGCCCCCTTCCATTAATGAAGAAACTAGTTGTAGCCTTTAACTCACGGTCTATGTCTCCACCTGGTGGATGAACCATGCTCCTACACAACATTCAAAGGCATTTAGCTTCAATATATTGATGGTATTGATGGTGCTAGATGGAAAGTCAGATGTTCATCAAAGTTATTACAATTCACCCTCAGGGGAATTTCTACACCAAATTTCATGGCAATCCATCCAACAGTTGAGATATTTCAGTTTGGACCAAATTGGTGGACCTACTGACCGACAGACTGACGACCTGTCTTTTTTGAGATTGGTTTTGAAAAAGGTTGAATTCTGTAGTCACAGCAACTAACTATATAACTATGTGGTTAAGAGTAGGGAATTATCTTCAGTGCCTGTGTACAGCCTTCAATACTTCCCGACATCCTGAAAAGCTGGTTGGTTTAGAGAGAAAAACATCATGATTTGGAAGTGAATTTATAAGTTAACCTCTTTTGTAGCCAACGCATTTGAAAAGATCAGTTTGGGTTAACATAACTAAATTTGTTATGTAACTTCTTATGTTGCATAAGTAATTAAAAATCCCTTTAAGACTCAAATAATTTTGGTTTCATTGACATCCTCCCTGATCAAAACATATTTCTGTTGACCCTGGGAATTTATGTGTCCAAGGCTCCTAATTCACTTTCCATTGGCAAAGTTACTATTGTGATGGCACATTATTTCAACGCATTCCGTACCACCACCACATGACTGGATGCTTGCCCCTTTTAAGGCCTGTGCCGCCCAAATATGTGCAATGCCCATGAATCACAGCATATCTGGCTACACTGAGAGCCTTTTCACTGATAAACAGCTGCCTTCTGCTGCTTGACATGACGCTGGTGAGAGCAGAGAGATTGAACAGACACTAAAGCATGTGGTTTAGTAAAAACAACAATTCACTGAAAAATGTTCAAAGGCTCCATAGTACTAATAAAAGCAGAGCTAGCATGGGGAGAAGTCATAATAAACTGAAGCATTTTTTAATAAAGCTATGGGCATAGCAGTCACTGTAAAAGAAGACAGATGTAGCATGTCTGGCTTTAAAAAGCTCTGTGTCCTTTACTATTTACATTGGAACTGAGCTGAATATATAATAATAATGACAATATCAGGTTCAAAATAAAAAAAACTCAGAAATAAAACAAGTGCCAGCTTCATCTTTACTATATTTGAATACAAGCAGTGTTTTTAAACAGTGCATCTTATTGTCGAAAGCACATCCATTTAAATCAGTTTTGTCCAATACAATTGATTTTCAGTAAGGAATATTTGGTCACATTCCAAAAACTTTTTTGGCAAAATGATGACACTTCAGTCTCTTTTTATGATGTAGTTAGAGTAAGAGAAGGAGTTATGGAGGGGTGATTGGCTCCTCATCCGTTCATCAGACAGGTACGGCAGCAGAACTGACGGTAAAGCCTCTTCTCACAGAGACGGTTGGACTTGACCATCTCACAGAACACCTCATCAGCTGACAGACAGATCAGAGAAGAGAAAGATCTTCATTAAATAAAAATAAATAAATGTGTGCTCCCTGTTCCAAGTGTAAACTTGGTTTTAACACCTTTAATAGTTTTTGTTGCTTATATTTGCTACATATTCAAACTTTTCCTTATATTTGAGACATTTATTATTAAAAACCTGCTGTAAGAAATCCGCAGACAAAAACAGAAGAGTTTAACTAAGTCATAAAAGAATACCTGAAACAATCAGAAAATATTTTTTGTACAGCTGCAAACAACCAGTCATATGAGCAGGGTTATGGGACAGAATAAAAAGAGGAAATGGTTTGACATACACTTAGATTCTTAAGATGTCCATGACTACAACTACTTTGTTTGTATCTAAGACAAAATTAAACCGATAGCTCTGCCATGAAAGAGATGGAGGGGATGCAAGACTGAGGCTAACGAGGCAGGACTGAGCTGATTGATGCTGGCACTGAAAGTTTGCAACCTTGTAAGATTACAACTATTTTAATGACAAATGCTACAACGTATTAGTCAAAATGGCCGATGCTGACAGCAATTCACCAGAGGAAAAGTATTGTCCTCTTAATCGTCTCTCTTTAACTCTCTAACTCTCTATCCCCCCCCCTCTTCCATCTGTGATGTCAACAATAGGTTATGGATATGGTCCAAATGAGGACAACATCCACAGCATCCACAGCATTTTTTCATGAATTATTTTCACAAATAATGATCTTCTCTGATACAACTTTAATTTTCGGAGATGACTTCAATATAACTATTTATCCAAATCTGTCCAGTATATATTCAAGTATGACTTCAACACATATTTTCATATTTAGTAGACATTCTCCTTTGAATTTAATGACTCTGTAACAACCTCCTCACTTATACTACTGTACACTTATAGTATAGTACATATCGTTTCTAAGAAACAGCAAAGGCAGTGATAAGACAGGAAAAAATATCTCATAGAACACAAAAAGGAAGAACAAAAACTAGAAAGAGAGCATGGGCAGAGAGTAGTAGAACTAAATATAATAGCTACATTATATAATCAAGAGAATTATGTAGATAACATTTTTTATTATAACACCCACAGAAGAAACTTCATTCTCTGCCCAGGTAGACATTAATCCGCTATATCTTTACATAGCAAGTAGTTCTTTGCTGCAAGATTAATGCTCTGAATATCTATATATATCTATAATTAGGAAGACCAATTTCTCATACAAAAGATAAAAAAACTACCTTGAAACACAGTAACAAATCAGGAAAATATCTAGCAAATCAATCCTAATCTGGGCTAATCCTCCAGATCTTAATTTACACGGATCAAACTGGTGTAACCATCGGTAGACACAAATAATATGCAGTGCCTATTTAGCCTCATACAAATATCCAAAATTCAAGAGACTTACACATCTTTCATATTATTAGATGCAAAAAGATGCATTTGACCATGTAAACTGGACCTTTTTGTTTGCATTATTAGATAGGTTTGTTTTGGAAATGTGTCAATTTTTTATTAGATTCAAATGGACCACCGCATCAATAATCACCCGTGGAATAACCTCACAAAATCTCACATTAAATCACAGCAATAATCAAACTCACAACACACAAAAACAAAAGCAAACAGCTTAGAGGTTTAAGACCACTAGCCTTGTTTACATTCATGTTTGCTTGCCAGTAGTATTCTTCTTCACATTCCCCAGTGAGCTTTTTTCCATTGAAAAGACACTCAATACACAACTATGGTCACCAGTGAAAAGATGTTCAAAATTGGTTGAAAAGGAAATGTGACTTGAGACCACATCCACATTTTTCCATTGAAAGCCAATATTGCAAATCCAAGTGAATATGGTCTTAATGTGAACGTTTAAACATTGTCTTCAAATACTTTGTCTTTTAACCATAACCGTCTTTTAAACATATTTTGACCCTTAAAAAATGCTCACAGTTAAATATGTAGCAATTTACATAGATTCATACTAACACATCAACAGTTTCTACTTTAAAGATAAAAAAAAACATGTGACACAGAAATCAATTAATTGGTATTTATTAAGCAACAATTAAGCTATAACATGAACAATGTTCTTGAAATACAATGAAATAAAAAATACATGATTGTTGACGGTGCAAACAATAACAAAATCTACCTTTTCTACTTTAAATGTTGTTGTCAAAGCCCCTCAGCAGCAGGTTTCAGATAGTCTGCCATATTTAAGGTGAACATCTGTAAATAAATTCAATATGAGAAAAAAATATTCACATTTGAACCAGTTTAAAACGTCTTTTCACTGGTGACCAATCATTTTAAAAAGTATTTTCAACAAGAAAATGCTCACTCAGATATTACGTAGTATAATACTGTACATGTTACTGTATGCCAAACAGCTATATTTTGACCCTTGTGTTTTGCTAATACAGTTTGCATTATTGGAATCCAATAGTTCAAGTACTTACAACGTATGTAGTTAGCGTGAAGCTTTGTTTATTCGTCAGCTTGTTCACCTCACTCTGCAAGTCCGTTGCGCAGTCTTCAGATTGGTGCTACCTTCAAAGTCGTACGAGCAGTCTGAGCCTAAGTACCTGGCATGTGTGTTCCAGCAGCAAGCATGAATGTATCCTGTCTGTACATGAATGTACAGACAGGATATACGCTGCTCCCATTATGATGTCCTGGGAGCTTCGTGTTGGGTGGCACACGGTCTATTTAGTTCCATATTTTTGACATTTTATATGAAACATTAAATACGTTCAAATTACGTCTTCGTCTAGACAAAATTTTTCCGACCAGTGTAATATGACTTTGGACAAATACGTTCACAGTTATCAATATCATATCTCTTTCAGCCTACAACTGAATAAATCAACAACATAAAAAAAAAAAAAAAGCCGGTTGAAAAGATGGCGAAAACGCATATATACCGTTGATTCACTAAATGGCGTGTTACCAGTGGCAAGATGTGATTCATGCAACTTGTGTGCACGGTGCAACCAATACGGGGACCCACACGTAAAAACATTGGGCTATAGAGCTGCTTGTGGTCAAAAACTACGCAGGGTATTTTGGTGTTCAAATCAGATGCAACACAGAAGGTTGTTATACTAGTTCAAACATCAAATTGATTAAATAAATGACAGGGGAAGTTCTCTCTAAAAACAGAAATGAAATGCACATTTAGTTCGAAAGGTGGAAAGAAAAGGCTGTTTGGAAGTTGTTAACAGCTTTTAACCTGGAAACTTCCAGTTTTGCCAGTAGAGTTGCAAAATGAAGCTGATAAAAAGCTGGTAAAAATCCAACTCACCATTATTACAGGATGCATTCACAATACAAGTCCTGCCGACCAGACTATAACCCTCTTTGCATTTAGTGCAAGTTGTTCCAGGGCCACTGCAGCTCAGACAGTTTTCCTCACATCTTGGGAGACAAAGCAAGATAAAAACCATTAGAACAGAGCTCAAATAATGAAAACCTGGACAAACTATTTTTCTTTTCATATTATATAACAAGGTTTTCTTGGGGCTATTCAATCAGTAACATTATTATTCGTATGGTTTTGCACAAAAAATGTCAAGTCTATAATCCAAATGTTACTTAAATAGAAGAAAGAGAGAGAGAAAGTTTTTGATTTTTCACTAAATTTTAAACCTTCTGCCTTACAAGGGAGCAACTTGTTTTAATTGAGGCACAATAGTTAAGTTACGCAAGAGAAGCATCGCACCCTAACCAACTTTGCTATAACATTTAAAAACTAGAAATGTGCCCTCAGTAGTGTGCAGATCTCAGTCAGGTGTGTCTGCAAAGACACATTTATGATTAAATAAATACAACCAGTGCTGTAAAGCATTGTCAAACATACTTCATTCAAACTCAAAAACATGCAGCCATGTAACGTTATACAAGCGTTGGGTTCGATGCATATATGATCCACTTCATACAAATCGCAAAGTGTGCAAAGTCTTTCTGCCCACAATATTTGCTTGCTGCAGCAGAAGATTAGCCGTGGACAAAAACAGATGTTCACACCCACTAAGTCATGGACGCACAGACCAACACAGTCACACACAATGATCCAAGGTTGAACAAGGGATATTCGTAAGACTGAGAATTACCCACCTGTGGCACATCTTATGAGGTACTCCTGCTGCATCTGCAGAGTAATAGCCAGGAGTACAGGTCTGCACACACCTCCACTCCTGCTGCAGGTAGCCCTCAGTACATTGTATACACTCCTCCTTACCGGGCCCTGGAAAAAACAGATATTAAACTGAATGTCACAAAAGATGAAAATACTATCAGGAGCAAATGGCGCTTTTGGAAAGACGTGATCAAAATATATATTCAAACCTGTAGCTGAATCTCTTCAACTTTTTCTGCCACAGGTCTTGTTTACCTATGTTTTTTTTTAATTAGCATTTGCCTTATCACTAGGTTTTATCTCTGCGTCTTCTGTGAAGACAGTGAAGAAACTTTATACCTGCCAAAAACATTACCGACCTGTACAAGTCCTACAAGATGAATGGCATGGGCTGCAGGTCATCTCTTCCACATGGAAAAAGGTCCCAATGGTGCATTCAGGAACACAAGTCATCCCTGCCAGACTATAAACAAAAAATCAACATTACAACAATTTGTTTTAAACCAAAGTTCATATATACATGGCAATCTCACTTTCATTACATACCGATAGCCTTCGCTGCAGGCGGTGCATCTGTCTGCATACCTCAGGCATCTCATACAGGTGTCATGACACTTCAGACATAGTCTCTGATCTGGCGTAGACAGCATGCACATGCATCAATATACTGGTGGAAACAACAATAATTAACAGTAACAAAGTTAGCGCCCTAGGATTTTCACTTCTGAAACAGCAGTCTGGCGACTATTAGGGTGGTAAGTAACTTATTGTAAGTTGCTTTGGATAAAAGCGTCTGCTAAATGACTGTAATGTAATGTAATAATGTAAGTGGCTATATTTCTGGGGTTCTTGTGTAGCCAGCGGATATCCAGGCCAAGACATCCTTTTTTTAAGTTCACTACTCATTGTTTACCGTCAGAGATGCACCTTGAGAGACAACATGTACAACCAAGATTACAAGCGAAGTTCAAATCAATAAAAAAATGAAATTATTGTCAGACAATAGCTGGTGGTTTATTGCATGTATTGCATATTTGCATAAATATTCAACCTAGGCCTGTGTGAACTTGATTGGTCAATACTACTTGGATCACAATGCGAAACCAAAATATTGTCTCGTTGCTTACAGTTTCGGCATATGAATACTGATTTACAGATTTTGACATGGCAGAATCTGTAAATCTTTACAGTTTATACATGTGTACAGTCTCTACATATGAATGCAGAATCTGTGTATTGAGATTAGCGAACGAGCAGCGGGCTTTCGACCATTTACTACCAGGCCACCAGGAAACAATGATTTGTCCGTCATCATTCAAATACATGGGGGTGCATGTGGACAGTGCATTGTCCTGTTCCTACCATGTGGGCTTCATCTGCAAAAAGGTACAACAGATGATTTACTTTTAAAGGAGACTCAGGCTGACAAAATTGCCCTGGACATGTCCAACATGAGAAGTACCAACTTCTGCCCTCTGGGAGGCACTTTAGGGTGCAGGCAATAGGGAGAATCAGTACAGTACAGCCCTCGCACAAGGCTGAGTTCTTTTTTCTCCCTGCTGTTAATAAAATTACATTATTGGATGTAAGATGTGTGTGTGTGTGTGTGTGTGTGTGTGTGTGTGTGTGTGTGTGTGTGTGTGTACATGACAAGGGACAGGTGCATTTTTCTCAGATGCTGCTTACATTGTATCATGTCTTTTTGATGATTGCTGGAGGGTAACCTTAAAGATGTTTTTTATGTTGTTTTGTTATTCTATTGATTGTTTGGAGCATGTGATGCAAGATACATTTCTGTGTGAATGGAAAATGAAATGTTATCTTATTTAATTGTATATAAGCTGATTATCATTCCCTATTACTGACAGACTGTTACAGGCTATTTGTGCTGTAATTACCTTGAACTTAGTGGGGGTTTTCTGTGTTGCATCTTTCCTCAGTACTTTCCATCATGCCCACATAGGGATTTTGATCAAAAGTTAGTAATTGGCCATCAGTCCGTCATCACCAATTTACAACTGTGCAACTAGCTTGCTAATATGGATAATAAACAAAAACATATGAGTGTGACAGTTTTTATATTTCTTTGGCAGGGGAGATAAACACCCTTCTGTGTGTGTTATAATATCCAAACATTTGAACTATCTAGAGCCCAACCTTTATAACTCAATAACCACAACACATCTATTGGCTAATCCGCAAGAAAACTGACAATATATAATAACGGTCCATTAAGCAAAAATGTTGACAACCCCTGATCTACATGACTGTTACATATCCCATTCTTAATAAAAGGCCAACTGAATTCAGTCCACACTGTGGATGTGTTGACTTACTCTCATCAGCAAAGTAACCTGGGTGACAGGTATCGATGCAGCTAGAGTTGAGTGTGTTGAGGTAAAGGCCTTTTCGACAGGGGCGACAGTCACTGGCTGATCGGCCAACACATCCCTCACAGCCTTTATAGCAGCGTCTACAGCGTCGAGACGCTATGTCTTCATAGTGTCCACGTGGACAGTGGCTCACACAGGCTCTACACACAGAGGTTGGATGGTGTAAAGAGAGTTAGTTTACAGCATAAATATGGACTAGCTTGTAGGGATGGATCTGTATTGATTTTATGGCTTGTAGTTTTAGCTGAAAAGGTGACCGTAGGCGAGCATATGTAATGTTTGTATCTAAGTATGTTTGCTGAACAACTTGACAACTGGTGTGGTGGAAAATTACTAAAACATGATGTAGCATCAATATCTAACTGCATTTTTTTAAATTCCCTAACATTATGGTGACAAATGTCTCGGAACCAATCTTTACTTGCCATCACACAGAGAACTTTTGGGACATTAAAAAATATATGGTTATATTTAGGTCCTATGAGAACAATCCCTTTATGACTTTTTAAGAAGAAAAAGTTAATTTGATAACTGTTGGGGTACATCTGTGAACTTCCAGCACATACAAGGGACGTTCCCATTTGGTACTCACTTGGTCACATGATGTGTGTTGCGTAAACTGGGCTACACCCAAATTAGTATATAGATAAAGATCACATATCACATACAAATCAGCTTGTTTAGCTTCAATGCCTGTCAGGTAAGGTGTTCAAGTCGGGTAAGCCTGAGCAAGGACCAATCTGCACCCTGGGAGGAGCTACTGGCAGCCACAGGCATGGCCTAGGTGTGCGTGAGACCTCACAGAGAGGCAGCTGGTTCAAAATAATAATGGCAGCTACCAAAGAGGTTGGTACATGCTGCAATAGCATCAGTAATATCAGAACTAAAGAGCATTTATACATTGACGGTAGAACCAAGAACAAACCAAAACTTTTGCGTATGGCTGTTGTTAGCATGAAAAATGGATACTGAATCCCTTCTTGCCTGGTGCTTCCTGCTTAAGGAAAGGCAAACTAAATAAGTTCTCCTTCGCAACTGAAATAGCACTTCCTGTGAGACATTCAAGATGACTGAGCTGCCGGTTTAGCAGCAATGGGTTGAGTTCGTCCCTTTACTTTGTTGGGGTGCTTTGCCTGGAGCAGATGACCATATAAAGAAATCCAGCGCTAACTGATGTCAGCTAGTAGCTTAAGTTTAAAAAAATCCTTGGAAACAGAATGGTTTTCACAATGGGCAGAAGCAAGTCTGAAGCCAGATGTTTTTGATACATTTACTTTTCCCTTATTATTTGACACTTTGGCCACATTTAATATAAACACCAAACTTATATAAGACAAAAATAAGGAAACGCATGAGAGGTACCCTTTCTAGTTTCGGTCTATAAAATCTTAATCAGCTGAAAGTAGCTAGATTGCTCTGTAAAGCTGAGGGGAACTACAGAGTTGTAATAATACTCAAGAGTTTGTCAATATGACAAACCATTTTCACATTACACACAGTCATGTGATACATTGTTCATTAAACTAGATTGAGTTGTTCAGCTTTAAAGTTTAGGACTTTTCTCCTCTCCACTTCCTTCTGTCAACTCTTACCTGCCACTTTTTAAGCTGCCTGTGCTGAAGTGGACACAGTTGAGGCAGTGTTCAGTATCTGGTCTGTCACAGCCCTGGTCTCCACACTCACTGTGGCATGGTCCTTGAGGAGCACCACATTGATAATAATAATCAACACCACCATCATCATCCTCACCAGTGCAAACAGCTTATAACTCTCTTTCCAAAAACATGCTCCATTCATTATACTATCACTATTTTTAGACTTGATGAGAAAATATGTTTGTGCTGTTATATTTGATTGTTTTCAGTTTTTGAATGCAACATTATATTACAGTATTTCAGTTAAGAAAAAAAGTCACTGCTTCGTTTCTCTCACCATTGTACTCATCTTCCTCCTCTAGCTCTGGCTCCTCCAGGATCTCCTCTGGGGCTGGGATCTCCAACATCCTTGAATGAGAGTGCTGAGCACTGTGGGGCTGGTAAGGGTCCTGAGATGTGCCATACAGGATCAGTGTCCATTCTTTTAGGTTGCCTGTGCCAAGTAACAATGATAGTATCAATAATAATAACGTTTTTTTTACAATGCTCTGGAGAAGGACATCAGCTTCAAATGTGGTTAATCTAAATGTATGCCTCAGTGTGTACATGTGCTGTTAGACCTTACCCAGCACCTCACGGTTGCGTAGCTTTGATGGTGAGTCAACAATCTCCAGAGTCCATAAGCCCTGTGCCCTCTCACCCCAAAAATGAACCGTCATGAACTCCCAGTTCCTGAAGCCCTCATTGGAACTGTCAAACAACCTTTAAACATAATAGTGAGGTGAAATGAAATGTGAGAAAGGCAAAGTTAGGAAACTCCCAACCCTGATCAGTTTTACATTAGACTTAGTATATTGGTACCAATTAACTATAAAATATCATCTGCATGTTTTGTTTTGCTATGATCACAACTGCCGCGACGACAAATCGGGCCAGAATGTAAAGTTGGGGGGCCAATGGACCCTTCCCCACGTTCAAACCACAACCACCTTCAAACTCTACGTTTATTTACATTTTTTTATCTCTTAAGTTTCGTGACAACATTTTGCATGGTTGAGACGCTATCTTGACCTGTCCACAGACAGAAAAACAGAAATACAAACACCTGGCAAAGTACCCAAAACTGCTCCTATGGTAGTTCCTACTACAGTATGTGTCTCCAGGACCACATTTTGGCAAGATTCCCTCACACACAGACTCACAAGGTGAAACAAGTCACTGTCTTGGCTGGTAATCACAGACAGTGCTGCAGTAGCTGATGTAAGAGATATTAGCAGGGGGCCACCTCTTATCTACTCTGAACCATTTGAGGAAACATTGAGTCTAATTTATTATAAATACTTGAGTAAATCTTTGGTTGAATACAGAATATATATTTGATATTTGGAACGTACTTCATCATGGCCTGAAAGCATTAAGTACAACACAGTAAGTTTATCAGAGATTAGGGAGGGACGATAAACTCCACTTATGTACATGAAACAGAAGTTCAAAAAAATGACAGCATGTTTTGCCAACAACAATTTTCCAGTTACTTGGGATAATCCACAGACCTCCCTGTGAACTGTTTCCAATAAGAAAAGATACAAGTGGGGAATGTGGTAGAACTGACAATTTAATAAAAAGCCAATGTGGTATTGATATTGGAACTGCAAGATGCATTGCTGTGCATACAGTGTATCTCTCACCTCTTGGCCAGCAGCTGTGATCTCGTCCCAGACGGAGAGATGAGGTTGATCTCCATGTCTCCTCGCCGTGGGTGGACGATCAGGACCTTGACCACCACATGCTCCAGGTAATCCACGTGCTGGTCAGGCTCCTCTGAACACCCGGAGGTGGTAGTGCTGCTGTTCAGACTTTGGCCAGCATGGATGTGTCTGGGACAGCCATAAGCATAAGCATTGTGCAATTACATAAATGTCAATGAAAATCTGATGGGAGCCCAGAGTAAACAGCACTAATCTATATCATACATACGTGTATACTGTACTAAATGATAAATGTGTTTATGTGTGTGACATTTATTGTAATGTTTAGATTTCTATAAAATAATAAAAAATATATGTTTAAAGACTTTTTGCCGTGCTCGTTTATAAGATATACATGTGGTATTTTTTCAACAATTCCAAAACACCTGTCATCCATCCTGGATGGATCCAAGAAACATGAAGCCACTTTCATGTTTGCAGAAAGTTCACAGTGAGCTACATACTGTAACTACCTACAGTTTACCTCACCTGGTGCATCGCACAGGCATCTGAATGCAGGTGTGCTGAGGAGGAACAGTCCTCCATTTTGACGCCTCCACCACCAAGGCCTCTGCATCCACCAGGCCAAAACCATATAGGTGGCTGACTGTGAGAAAAGACACGGACTGATTAAAAGTCAAAGAGAACGTGAAGAGAGATCAAAGTGAGACTTTCTTTAATTATCTAAGGCTTCAGTGTTGTTGAATGTATTTTCAGCATAAAACAGTGAATGTAAGCAGAATGCAGTTTGCCTCTGTGTCCTGCAGCATTGGTCTTCCAGTCATCAGCTTTCAGGTGGACTGGTCTGGATGTCTTCACCAGAAGATGTTGCACATCCCTCCATGTCAGCAAAAGGCTAGAGAAACCAAAGACATTGTTCATCTCATTTCGCCAGACAGAGCGACTGTTGAACTTTTGTTTGTTCGATGAGCCTTTGATTGTTATGAGTAAGTAAAATGTGTTTAGTTCAACCAGGTTTGAAGTAATGCATTGTGTTTTTGGTAAACTGTTCCATTGGTCAACTTTAGCCTTTACAGTACATTCACACATGTAGATACAAAGAGGAAGAGGCAAGACAGCCTTCATTGTTAACTGAAGCTAAAAGAATAAGACTGGTTATATGCTCTTTCTATTGTTAACCAATCCCAGGAAAAGACCAGAACCAACGATGAATGTATCCTCCAAACAAGAATTGTTTGTGTATTCAAAGCCTGATATATCTTATTCCTCAGTGCCAGAGCTGCTTACAGCTGTTTTTTTAATTTATTTGTATATAGGCAATAAAATGGTTCATGATTATGAGTTATGTGTTTACTGTTAATTACAATTCCTCCTAGGCATTGTGGAGGTTGGTTTATGCCGTTTAGCTGGTAACACTCGTTGTCTTCCTGTTTCTTCACAGTACAATTTTTAGCCCTCTGGCGTATTGAAGATTAATGCAATAAACAGCATGTTGAGCATTTCAGTAACAGCAATTGAAAAAAACAACTATTTGCATGCTCGTAGATTGCGTGCCAACTGCGGATATTGCTTTACGCTACAACGCGCACATATAACAAAGCTTAAAGGAGAGACAGTTGCTCAACTTAATTGAACTTTCACCCTAGATTCAGTTAACTGGAGTCCCAATTCATGCTTTAGGTGAATTTCATCACCCACATCAGTAGTTGAAAATATAATGGTGGCATCACTTTCCCTTGAGAGGTTTGCGAACATCAGAAAAAAACATTTACACGTCATGTTTATTAAGGGCTGTCTAATGATAAAATGAACAGCTCTGAAAGTTCAGCGAGAAATTTGGTAAACATCCTGCCAACAAAAAAAAAGAAAGAATTCTGAGAAATTATACTTTTGGCTCTTGTCTATGCAGTTTCTTGATAAGAGCGTGTTGACAGCAGAGGAACTAAACAGACATCAGGAAAGACAGAAGACAGATGGCGAAAGAGGAGGGGTAAACAAAGTAATGTGGCAGTAAACAGCAAGACTGACTTGGCCTCCAGAGCAAGGGCTATGATTCCAGCCACAATGGGAGCAGAGACAGAAGTCCCAGTATGACCATCAGTACAGAGATGCCGAAGATCGGTGGTCACCTACAAGGGATCACAAACAAAGTATTCCAAGTTGATGTACTTTATAGATTTGATTTCATATTGAATTTTTTTTCTTTTATTAATCAAACCACATCAATGCTGTGTTTGTTGTCTACAGGGCCTTAAAATGACAGCATGCAGCATACAAATGTTACCTAATCACAAAACAGTATATCACTGAAAAAGACATTGAATTACTTTTTCAATCTTTCTGTTCTACACTTGCTCTTGATTAAGTCTCTATCTATACTATGAGCTAGTAGTTCTAAAGTTGCAAATGTCATTTTTGCCATTTGCTCCCACTATGTTAAAGTACCATGAAGAAATTACACACTGGTAAAAAAAACTGTCTTAAAAGGTTAAAAGCGGGTTAAAAGTAGGTGGCAAATCCAAATCTCCAGGTTCTTATAACATCTATAAAAAGATTATTTAGAAATGAATTCTCTGACATCATTGCCAAAAACAATGCACTGTTACAAGTTACTGTTGACAGGCTGATAAACCCTCCTGTGTCAGTAACCCCATAACTTCTATCCACTAAGTCATACAATGAATTTGCATCCATCTTTATTTACAAACTAACAAGACAAATTAGACAAGCTGTCAGTTCCTTGATATAAGGTAAAGGGTCTGTATTGCCCTTGATCCACTTACGTAAAACCAGTTTAATTAGCATAACGAGCACCGAGCCAAAGCCTCAATTGGGGGCTTTTTTTGAGAAGACGAGTGGAATATCAAGGAGGGTGTCAAAGCATTTATTCAAAGCAATCTGTAATGTTGGGTCAATCTAATCCACACATTTTGTTGTTATTTTTCAGGTTCTGTTACGTGAAGATGACGTCCCCTTACTTATTCCCATTACAAATAGCTAACTGTTAGTGAGCACACCACCAGGCTTGTTTTAAGCTCACAAGCACTGCTTGTTTAAATAAATGACAATGGAACACACTGTATGTGGTATCCTCTCCAGAAGCTCACAGCATGACTGGCATCGACCTTTACACTGCACTAAAAAGTTGGTTCTCTCATCACTGGTTGGTTTTACACAAACCAAAGCATAATATTTACAATGAAGAACACAGTGTATGACCGTCCCACTGAGAGACACGGCTGGTAGCCAGAGCCAAGGCAGAACAAAAGCTCCACATTCACACAGTTCTTTGTTAACTGTGACAATATTATACTAGTTTGTGTGTGTTGTGAACAGAAAAAGTCATTATGACTCTTCACTTGGTCATCTTTCTGTTTTTCTATCTGCCCTCCACATGATGTGAGAGACACACCGCAGTCTTAGCAAACACAACCTCTGCTGATCTTTGGTCTTGTCCCACACAAAAACACACACACAGTCAGTTCTACCAATAGAAATTGGTCAACTTACCAGTCAAATGACAAGAACAGGAACACAAATACAGTACTCATAGCTTCAGTGATGTGGCTTGTTTGTTTCATATTAACAACTGTCACAGTATCAGGTTGTCATTTCTCATTTTTATTTGGTTGACAGATTTGACAAACAGATAAATTCTGTGATGAGAGCAGCTTTTTCCAATTTCTCATGACAAGATTGGGAAAAAGTAATCCATGCTTTTTAACCACTCGCCTTGACTAGTGTAACTCCTTGTCCATGGGAGTCAGTCAGTCTTCATCCTGCCTCTGTATATGCATTTTTTGTAAAGCACTTTGGTCAACTCATATTATTTTAAAAGTGCTATAGCAATACATTTGAATTTATTTGATTTGAAAGCTAGTCCAGTTCCCTAAGGTTCAGGCAGGACCCTCATCCTTTTCTTGTTGATTGACAACCAATGCATGTCTAACATTATGTGGTCTGTTTGTAGCTGGTATAGCCAGAAGACTCACCAGTAGTTAAATTCCTTAGACCTAGACTTAGACGTTTTACTTTTCGTCAATTTGAATCCCCTCATTTTACCTTAGCAAACTAGCTAACTATACTAATACACCAACAAAATTAAGTAATCACTGCTACAAGGAGGGTTAAAGTCCCACATAAAGGTTAATAAAACAATGGTTAAATGCTAATGAAAACAGTTAACCTTCTTTTAAATGATAAGGTGCTCCAATTTTACTAGCATGTATAGTTGTGCTTCAATTGTTTTTTGGCAGCAACGTGTTACATATTATCACCCTATAAAATTGTCACAGTGAGTGTTTATACAAATAAATTTGATCATCCAGTACCCAGAGCAACATTATCTTTTCTTTGGAAGGATGTCGCTGGGAAACTCCTTTTAGCTCTGTTTTGATCACTACCAAACTCTTAAGAAAATGAGCATCAGCTGCCAAATGCTCCAGTATGTTCACAGTTAGTTTATCAGAGCTGTGTCCTAATGGGGACAGGTGGAGCACCGAGGCGTATGACTATAAATTGAGCAAGTCATGACAGTTTGTTTCGAATTGTCACAGAAATTATACATATTTTATGGAATACGTCTAACTGTCTGAGCTACAGTTTATGAAATTTATGTAGTACTCACAATTTTCCTCTCGTTAAACTCTCCACTGCTGTATGTTGTGGCAATGATGGAGCTGCAGACCTCTAGGTACCATGGCTTGTTTCCGTTCTCTGTGGTGCTTGAGATGGAGATTGTGTAGATACTGCTGGTGTAACCGTCACATGAACAGTGATCCCCCTGTCGACCCCCGTTACCTGATGCCCAGACAAAAATGGACCCCAAGCCTTTGCGGCCCTGTGTAACACAGTTATGTGATTTCATTCAAACATCAATAAAACATACATAAGACTGCTCAGAGAAATTCAGTTTTTTCTTTGTGACTGATCAAACCTTCTTGATGCCTTGCTCGAATGCCTGCTTAGTCAGCAGCCCAGGGCCATCCACTGTCTTTCCATCGTCTTTTGGCCCCCAGCTGGCACTGTAGATGTCGATGTAGTCAGGTCGGATTCCCAGGGACTTGGCCTCTACCAAATCAGTCACATCACCATCCAGCATCCGAATGCCTGTGTCCAAGGTATTAGTAAACCCAACACATCAAACTAATTTCAAATGGAATGAATGTAAGGCACTCTTTCTTGCATCTTCATTAAATCACACAGTGAATGGGTGTATCAATAAAGAGTTAAAAGCAGCATTTACACTAAAATAACAACAATATTATGCAATTTAGAGCAAAAAAATGTACTTTATCTGATGACTGTACTCATATGTTTACTCACAAACATACAGTATGTTGAACTCGTAAAAATATTTAGCAGGAGTTATAACTATTCAAAGGTACAAAAAAGGTATACTTATCACCAACCGGTAAGGCTCACCCATAAAATGCTGTTTACAGGTTTACCTCTGCAGAGACCTGAGGTCTGATTCTCAGTTATGAAACACAATAAAGTGTAGATTGTATCTTTGTATGATTTGCTTTGGTAAGCATTGAAAAAGACGATATGAAAAAGAGGTAAATGTCCAACTGCAGCCTGCAGTACAACAATAATAACAATTTTGACCTGGTTATTGTAAGATCAACAAAGTCATTTGGATTCAATGTTTGTTAACCGTGAATGTTTTACCAATCTTTATGTAAATCAATGTAATAGATTTTCCAGATATTTCACTGCATAAGTAAACCTTTGACTGATGATGGTGCTAAATTAAAAGTCAGGGGATCAAAAGAGTCATTAGGATCGACATTTTTTGAACTATGAATATCTACATCATGTTTAATGGAAACTCATTGAATAGTTGCTGAGATATTTATGTCTTGAACAAAGTGGTTGTATAACAGCCCACACTACTAGTCTGGTTTAAGTTGTGAGTAATGGACAGAGAACTCTACCTCCAATATGAGCATTATAGGCAATCCCAACAGTACAATGGGAGTTATTGGCCACTGCAGCAACTTCACCTGCACACCGAGTTCCATGTCTACATGTAAACAGAGAAAAAACAAAGAAATTACAGCCTGACACATAGCTGTGATCTGTTTCGATGGCACGTTCAAAGGCAGATTACTGTAAGCATTAGAAGAAGGAGGCATATCTGAAAAAAATAACCATAAGTAGGTCAAAGGGGTTTCAGACGCTGTTGAAAGATCTAACACACACTTTGAGGCCATCAGTACTTGAAACCCATCTGGAACTACTCCTGCTGTATAGTTGGCAATTGACCAGAGACATTAATAAATGATATAGAAGATGGAACTGCAGAATAGATTTAAGTTGAACGTGACAAGGTGAAGACATTGGTGGTATTCTTTCTTACATATTTTCATTGCGGGAGTCATAACGTGGTGTAGGGTCATGGTCATTCCCATTGACATCATAACTTGCTAGATGGTCCTAGAGAAATGATAAAGGAAAACAAAAAAAATGGGAACATATTGGTGAGGCTGAGACAGAGAAAACAGCTCAGTTACAGAAGCTTTTATCTTAGTTCTTGTAGTGATGAATTGGTTACTAACTAAGACTTATTTTCAGTTTGAACTGTATCCATATTTGTAGATGGTTGGATGAATGGCACATACATAGTTCTGAGCCAGATCAGGGTGGTTTTTCTCGATGCCATCATCCAATATGGAGACCACCACATTCTTGCCGGTGTAGCCCCTCTGCCAGGCAGCCAGAATGTTCATCTCTGAGTGACAACGTCTGTTCTTATCATTGCAATGCTGAAAAGAAACATGATACACAAGCACCTTTTATTTTTCTTGTCAAAATGGAAATGGCGGGATGAATGAATTAGTGTTCTGTACTTACAATGTACCACATGTTGGACCATTTAGGGTCATTGAAATGAATGAAGCTGGGGTCATTTGGGGCATATCTCTTTACTCTGTGTTTTACTACCTGCTGCTGAGCCCATTCCACCTAAAGATTGAAATGGAAAAATAGAAAGAACACCATAAATCAGTTTCAAGAAAAATAAAGTTTTCTATAGAAGCCCACACCTGTAACATTATATTGAAACATATTTATGTGTATAAATAAAGTCAGGAACTTGAATTTTTCATTTTTGAAAAACCCCACTGATCACTGACTTTTAAATCGAAATGACAGATTCTGCTTTGGTTAACTTCTGTGTGTATTTGATATGCTCCACATGGCCTTTTCCAACAAACTTTTTTCACGGCAGACTTGTCTTAGTAGGAAAAGCACAGCAGTCCATTTCAGCAGCTATATGCAAGTTATTTTAGGGTGCAAAGTCACTAAATGATTTGTTGAAACTAGTTAGTTTGATACTAAAGCTATGTCTATGTGTAACAGCTGGTAACAATAGGCTAAAGCTAGTTATTGCTGTACTAACAGACTCTGCTTATGATAGCTTTCTAGTCACTCCTGGTAATGAGTATCACTATTAAACGAAGTTTGACCATGACTAGCTCAAAATCCACAAAACCATGCTGAAAATAAAATAACTGTGAAACAATTGCATAAGAGTCTATGGAGCACAATTGTAAAGTTGTTGGACCCTGGTCGGAGCTGGCCGATGCTAGCTATGATAGGCAAGTCTGCGTTCGAGTGTTCTGTACTTAGCGAAGGATCAACTGTCCAAAATCTGGTTAACTTGGTCTGGAGGCAGCATACTACAACAGAAACAGAACTACACATAAACTGTACAATCCAAAAATAGTTGAAAACAATCCTAAAACCAGTTAGATCCCAAATAATCAAAGCGCAACTTATACACATAAAATCAAGAATATTTAATATTCTTCAGTGCTACATCTACACCTATATTCTTTCCTACTGTTCCGATTAAATTGTAAAAAAAAATAAAAAAAAATCTACTTCTTTATTCACTTTTTGTATAATTCATTTCTAAATGATCATCATTGCACTAAATTGTATTTTCTTTTTTTATATTTGATCCAGTACATTGTGCATTAGTCATTTATATATTTCCATAAAAATACATTTTACTTTTTTCAATCTCACAGTTGCAATTATTTTCCTGCTGATTGTTGATTGGATAATGTGTCCACAGAGAGTTAACTGCTGCCTAATAATCTAATGAAGGCTTTAGCTGTAAATAAAATTCCCCAAATTACCATCACGTTGGGTGTGTATTTCACTTTTGGAAAATAGCCCTATTGGAGTAGAGTGAATCTGTCTTAAGGGAAACAACCCCATTGCACTTTTTTTTCATCCATCTGAAACTCAGTCCTGGAGGAGCAAATCTGTTTCTTCTTATTAACCAATTTTTTAAATCATGAGAGGTGTACAGCATTTTCACATCACCATAGAAACCAATTAAGTGGCAGAAAAATATGTGAACTGCTGCCAGTTCTACTCTTTTTCTAGGCTTTAGACAAGAAGAAAAATATGTTCATGTGACCATATCTCCTCTGTTGAACATTTTGTTTCCACTTGAAAGAAACTGATATGAGTCTCACCTCAGGATCCATATGGATGAAGCTGTGGGGGCCCTTCAAAGAGTATGCAGCTCTGCGAACCACTCTGCTGTGGTGGAAATGGTAATGGTCCTCCAGACTTCCTATCTGATCAAAAACATCCAACAGCAACATCAAGGCAATGGAAACAACCACACTGCAACATAAGCCATAAAAAGATGGCTAAATATCTATCTGAGCTGATGTTATCCAAATGGCTTTTACACTGTTGTGGTCTGGCTTATTCTACATTTGGGCCATCTGTATATGATTCAATAAATATGCATGATCTCTCTTGACTTTACACCAAAAATGTGAGCAGGATTCTAAGCACATGTGCTCAGCTGGCTCACTGCAGTCATTTCTTCATCCTCTCCCTACCTCCTTGAACAACACACCTAGACTTCTTCTCTTTAAAAGACTTTAGGCCTATCCAGTACCACTATAATAAGGCAGCCTTTATTAAATGTTAAGAGGACAAGTTGCAACGTGCAGTTTTATTAAATGTTAATAATAATTTACTGAAGGTTTACAGATCACTTTTAGTGACATAACTGTCGCAACAGTTGCAGGACAAAAGTCTAAAGTGAAGAAGAAGCTCCTTACATTTATAATGTTGCAATGTTTCAACGTCGTTATCAGGTAATCATCTATGTGAACTAAAAGCATGTTTATACAAAAACCAAAAATGAGAGCTACACCTACATTTAAGAGATCAGGAGATACAAAATAACACCCATCATCCCAAAATAATATACTCTGCACATAAAAAACACCTACAAGAGGACTGTGGCCTACACAGGACATATGTAATACACATGTTTATACTTTTATTAGACATTTCTTTGGCTGAATTCTTCATTTAAGTAGATGAAACATTTAAACTAAGTGAAACGTATCCCGTGTGCCAAGTGTGTAGGAGAACTAAGGTGGCTGATGTGAAAACAAGAAGTTGGAATGGCCCTCTCTAGAGCTAGAGTTTGGTTTGAACGTTCTGGGCTACTGTAAACGTGGGGCGCAACATGGCGGGCAGCATGAAAAGGACCAACTTAGTAGGTAGATATTAATGGTTCACAATTATTTAGTATGATCAATTCATTTTACACTAAAGAAAACATACTTATTAATTTTGTATTCCATTTCTCCCAAATGGTCCCCCTAAATACTACAAACATACCTTTAAACAATGTTATTTGTATCATGTGATATCCTAATTGTAGGTGGAGTGGCCATCATTTCTTGTCTGTATATTGTTATCAGTTATAAGCCATTAATGAGAGCAGGTTTGGGCTGCCCGATTGTGTGTTTCACACTTTTGATTAGGCATCAGATTTGGGACATGGATGTTAATAAGTAAAAAAATAGTTCTCAACTGGCAACCCAAAAGTTATTCGAATTAATGGCTGATTACCTATCTACAACAAATTAGTAATTACATTTTTATCTTTAAATAAATATGTAAAAAAAAAAAAACGTTTTAAAGGCTGGACACATTCGAAAGTGGTTACAATTGGTCTATTTTTTCCTTATATGTTTCAATATCGCATGAGAAGGCTAAAAGTCATTCAGTTACATCAATCAAGAAAATGTACAGTTTGGAAAGTTACAACTTCCACAGAACAAACATTACAACATTTACCTGACAGTTATCTCACAATGTCTTTTTTTACGTTATAGGCATTTCTTTCATGTCATAGCCATTTTGATTATAGCTTTTAAATTGGCGTTCACAACTGCTTCATATAGTCGTGAGATCAAACGTTTTCGACAACTGTTAACTTCATACTACTTCAAAGTAGACGGAATGCATCCATAGCAATAAATAAAAAGGGTTCAACTTACCTGTCCAAAGTTTATATATCCATATTTTGCTGCGATTGTGTCAGCTTGTTGCTGACCACCTGTGACCCGCACTGCCCAGTGGTTTGTAAAAACGTTACCGTGTCCCGACACCACTGATTGACTCGTTTCAACAGCTAATACAATGAAAAGCAATAATAAAGTCATTCTGACTTCAAAGGTGAATAATTTAAGTCGGTTCAAGAGACAAGTTTCGGCTCTTTGTTTTAGTAAGCAGCGTAGCTTGTTTGGTCAAATATGTCATAAATCAATCATGAAAACTCACAGTCCAGCTGAAAATCGCGGAGGAGCTGGGCAATATGAACTCACGGCAGCAGCCAATGACACAGAGACCACAGCGAAGCACAGTGAAGATTAAATCAGCGCCCTGTCCGGATGCTGCTGCTTTGACCTGAATTTATTTATCCTCAGGAATGATTATGTGCTTGAACTACACTCTATTCTACACTATGAATGCAGTAGCCTCTAATAAAACACTTTCCATAAATGAGGTTCCTTAATGCATTTGTGTCATACACGAAAAAAAAAGTTTGGGAATATTTGGCATATGTTTTAATCAAGATGACCACAATAATTCTATCTAAAACAACTGCTTGCCCTGCAGAAATGTTTAAGGACTTGGCTTCAAATAATAATTTGTCTTTGTTGAGGTTTTTCCACAAAAAGTTAAATAAACAAGTTAAAAAAAAAATTATATAAAAAAATTAAAAAGGCAGACTCCTTCTCATTTCACCAAAATATGCAAATATAGTCCGTTCTCGATGTTTGTGACCTTGACACAAACACTCGCCTAGGTTTCGTATTGGACTATGATTGGCTTTCGATCTAGTTGTGATGTCACAAACTCCTGCTGATTCATACTTGTGTTAAACTGGCATTTTAGTCAGAGTAACTTCCCCCCCTTCTTTCAGCAGATGAATGTGAAAACGAACTCTGCACAGACATCATTATGCACAGTAAAGCTCTCGCAACAATAAGAAAAACACATTTTTGATTGGAGGGGTACATGTCCACCACACATGCGAATAGATATTACATTTGCAGACTGGATATGCACAGAAGAAACAATCAAACATTAAGGGACCTGAACATTAAACCTAAACCTAAATTTCAAGTTATATCTGTTAAGATCAATTTCCTTTTATACAAAATAAGTTCAGCTTTAGGCAGGCCAGAGAGGACAATTCATTTCATAATAAACACATTTGTTGGGGCAGTCCATTGAATAGGTAAACAAGGACCACTTATTGCATTGACATTAGATTAAATGTACTTTTACCGTGTCTGAGCTCTAAACATGTTTCAAAATACCCCTTTGTGCCTAAACATACAATAACAACAACTGCTTATTGGTTTTAGCAAGATACAGATATGTTTGAGGATTGCATTAATCAAGAGATAAATAGACTTTTAAGAACCTGTTGACCCACAGTGCTGATAATGTGTGCTTCATAGGCAACATTAAAAGGTAATACAAATGTTATGCAAAAGCTTTGTGGAAGTGACTTTCAGATTGTTATTTGTGCAATAGCTAACATAGGTTATTTTGGTGTGTGTGTGTGTAAGAGAGAGAGAAACAGATCTGAGAACATTTGAACTGTACTATGACTCATTGCCCTCTAAAGGCACACTTGATAACTTTTAATTAATACTTCTGTAGAGCCCATTATAGCTATTCTTGACTTCTGTGACAAATTACAGAAGAAGAAACTCACCCCCTGTTGAGTTTCTTGAAGCTGTTCTAGAGGCTTGTGGTGAAACAAAACCTTACAAAGACACTTGAGTATTTACACATTTACCTACATTATTGTTATTTTTGGATCTGGTGATGATAGCTGCTGAAAGAGGTGTCTGATTTTATCCATTGCTGAGTAAAATCAAGATACAGAAGTGATCTTATTAATATTTCTGGTATTGTTTGGTAGAAGCAAAAGTTTCTTTTTTTAAATCAAGTAATCAATTGATTTATTGATTGATTGTGTTACGTTCCCTGATTAAGGTCCAGGGGATGAGGGGAGTAACAATGTAAATAAACCCAGGAAAAAAGAGTCATGGGCAACCGATATTAAAGCAAAATAGGAATTTATTAACAATAAACTGAAATGCTCACAATGCAACAATTGAAAACTACTGTCTTACAAAGGAAAGTGACACTGACTAACAGCAGTGACAATTGAATTGAACAAATCACAATATCAAACAAACTAACTAGTCACGCTACACCTGCCCTCACAGCTTTAGCAGAGGAGATCACCAAACCTACAACACACACAGAGCTTGTACGTTGCCACTTGGCCCACTGGGCTGTCTGTCTTCATCTCCCGGCCTGTTTACTACCATGGCACTAATGGCTAGGCAGGGAAAATGGTGGCACCTTGTCTGCTTGAGTTTGCATGTTCCCCTCGTGTCAGCGTGGTTTTTCTCCGGGTTCTCCGTCTTCCTCCCACAGTCCAAAGACATGCAGCTTAGGTTAATTGATGATTCTAAATTACCCGTAGGTGTGGATGTGAGTGTGAATGGCTGTGTGTCTGTATGTGTCAGCCCTGCAATAGTCTGGCGACCTGTCCAGGGTGTACCCTGCCTTCGTCCAATGACAGCTGGGATCGGCTCCAGCCCCCCGCGACCCTAAACAGGATAAGCGGTTATGGATAATGAATGAATGAATGAATGTTACCAATGATCATTTAAGGAAAGTGATAACAATCTGCAGCTCTTGTTAAGATCAATGGTAAACCGGCCCATGCACTCCATGATACTGAATGTGCAGACAGTAATATTCTGTCCGTCAGACATCTGCCTGTACAGGATGCACAAGACACTGATGCTTTTTCATTCCAATAAACAAATAAATAAATAAATGATTGCAGTTCAATGCCCATTAGGGACATAAAATGCTTTAGGGAGCCACCCTCCCACAGAGGACACTTGGATGGATATTATATATTTTTATCCGTTTCAGGCTGTCCTCTTTAAAATCAGACAAAGACTAGACTAGATGAAGCCTCAAAGCACATTCACATTTGTAGATAGCGAATGGGCCATCGGAAGTGTAGGCCTACTGGTACCTATGCCGAATATTAAAGTGGCCCTATTATGCTTTTCACTTTTTCCCTCTCCTTTAGTGTATATGTTATATATATTTCTTTACATGTAAAAGGTCCGTAGAGTGTAAAACCTGAAGTCCACGCCTAAAAGGAGTTACCCTCCCCCTCAGAAACACTGGTCCTGGGCTGCCTGAAACGGCTCAATTGAATTCTGTCCTTCACTTCCGTAACATTATGGGGTCTTAATGTTACAGAAGTGACGTAAAACTCCTTCCGGCTCGTTGGGGCCGCCCTCAAACAACAAAAGAGAGAAACGGAGCTGGAGCTCCGGAGGAAGAGGTTTTTTTTGCGGCTGTCATGTTCGAGAAGACGCTGTGCTCTGATCTGCGAGGGGAAATGTCCTTTGTTTGGACTTCCGAAGGCAGATGAAATGAAGAAAAAATTGGCTACATTTCATTTTTAACACAACATTAAGTTTTCGTTGAGCAGAGCAGTACAACGAAAACTTAATGTTGTGTTCGCTGCATTTTGCCAAGGACAGCTTCAACAGTGTTTTGAACCGCTCTGGAAGGTGGGGCTGAGTTCTGTTTCTAAGGGTCGGGACATTTCCGACACATGGGAAACTTTGACCAATCACAACAGAGCGGGCTAGCTGACCAGGGCAGACTTTGCTCTCTGGGGGGAGGAGCAAGCGCCAGAGAGAGGGTGAGAAGAGGTGCTGCAGGAGAGCCAAGATGAGAAAAAACATGTGCATTATGAGCATTAACGCTTATAAATATGTTGTAACTGTAACTAAAGATAAAAATATGCACCCGGAAAATAGCATTATAGGGCCTGTTTAAAGAAAATTTGTACTAGTGAGGCCATACTGAGTAAGTTCAGTGCTGTGCATGTGTATGGTTAGTGATGACATCAATGCGGACTCTGAGGCATCTACTAGGCTACATGCAGAAACTAGAGGGGGAAGAACTCAAAAGAGCTCAGTATAGGCACAGAGTGTAATTAACTGTGTAAATACCACCTATCTTGGGGAAGGCAATACATGTGAGAAAATCCTACAGGATAGGCTGAGGACATTTTTAAAATATGTGGTCTGGGGGTGGTATAGGGTGGCCTTAGAGTGTTTGAAAAATAACAGTATGTAGAGATGTCCTGACTGTGTTTTCTCCCAAGGCTCAACTTTGTCCATATCTATTCATCTGGAATATGGATCCTCCATAATTGCAAGTGGTAATTTGGGCACTTTCTTATCCCCTGCTTGCTGACAAAAAAGCCTGTACCGCTGTGTTCAGACCTAGCTAATAAATCCTGCTTGCAATTCCGACCAAGGTCTTTTTAGTCCCTAGATGACCTGCCAAGGGACTCCTATGCCCAAGCTTTAACACCTGTTCATCTAGATCACCTATATTCACACAGAGGAAATAGCATGTCCATGCCACCTGACCTCACTGCACTAAAGCTGTTTTTTTTAAAGTCCTGCAGTGATTCATCCTGTTTGTGATGCAGGAAAAAAAACATTCAATGTCACAAACCTCTGGCTATGGTAGCCCTGAAGCTCTTTTAACTTTACCAGCAATTTTCCCTTGCCTCCTTTGCCTCATACTTTTAGTCACTTAAACAGAACTATCTGTGAGAACATTTTCATGGGAAGGTAATTCAGACAGGTAATTGCAGACCATGTTCGGAATTATTTATGTGTTTGTAAATATATATTTATGTAAAAATGTGCGTGTATCTGCATTGTATGCTATCTTTCATGCCTGCCTTGTAAAACACTTTATTGCTTGTTTTGAAAAGTGCTATTTAAATAATATTTATTATTATCAACTACACAATGTGTTTTTAGATTAAACATTTGTTGCACATGACAAAACCAACAATCTAAAAAACCAACAATCTAGTGTTAAAGATTACAATTTCACAGAAAATCAGGATTTTCTGCAAAACGTGGTATTTGTTGTCAAAACTAAGAGTCAATTAACTCTTTGATCAGGTGACAGCCAGACGTTTCCCCATCTTGCCCTGGGTCTTGCGGTTGGTGGAGAGCAGTGGAGTGCAACTGCAGCTGCTTTGATCTTGTGTGCATGACTTCAGGGCAAGACGCAATCAAATGTGAAATTTATCCGGCATACATTGTGCAGCAGTCGCTTCTGTGCAAGACTGGCTAATCTCCAACGAGCGTATTGTTTCTTGGTCCCAACTTTCTATTAAGTCACGTTGGAAGTGAAGACATTGTTGCAACATGCCAGTAATTGAGTCCATATCTGCAGGCCCCTGGTACTGAATGATCATGTGCAGCCCCTCCTGCCACACCATCTTTAGTCTTCAGCTACATCCATTTTTTGTGAGTCCAAGTATTTTAGGCTTTATACTGGTTGCTCGTAGCTAGACCCCTTCAATTTTCAGAATTTAATACAATTTCTGAAACCAAATGTAAGGTTTTTACAGCCAGGATGAAAGCAACGGCATTGAGATTTAAGAGGGAGACTGAATCGATCAAACTGTGATTTTTTTATGGAAACTGATATGGGCCCTCATTATGCTCAGAGTTTGCCAGCCAGCTAAGGAGAACCGATGGAAAACCTAGTGAGACATTAGCGAAAGGATGACACGCAAATTCGTGAAGCGTTTCCACATTTTCATCGGCCCCGAGCTGAAATCCCTGCAAACCTTCTCGCAGTTGCAGTCGCATTATAGTGACTGCCTGGGGCAAGGAAGTAACACCTTGTCAAGTTGGCATAGCGAAACAGAAGAAAACTCTACACTGAAGAATCCCTGGCAGCACTAGCTACAATATGAATAAGTCGGACGTACTCCCAATTATACTCTCAAGAATCTACCCAAGGCCGCTGTTATATGAGCCACAAAATCCGAACTAGACCTTTACCCAAGTCAAGGACACAGGTGAAACTCTGGCCCAGTGGACTGTCTGATGTGGCACCCCCTACTTGCCATCAGCTGTTCTGGGGGTGTGTCTTAGGAGGGAACAGCTTAGGGCCCAAGTCCAGCCCCCGGCCAGAAAGTCAACTTGGGCACTAGGTCGCTCCCGTGTCAGCGCACTTTTTAGCTTATCATTCATGTGGATTAAACAGGAAGACACAATTTACCAAAGCTCTTAACAAATTGCAAACACATTGAAGTCTACAAGGTTTATACCTCACCCCTCGCGACGGTTCATAGGGACAGCGGCTCTCTAGCCTGCACCGCTGTAAGGGTGTCGTTCCGACAACCAGGGGTTCAAATGGTAGGCAGCGCCTATCAGTCAATGTGCTTGCTAAGGCAACACATATAATAAATTGGAAACGATACAGAGAAGATTAGCATGGCCCCTGCGAAAGGATGACACGCAAATTCGTGAAGCGTTTCCACATTTTCATCGGCCCCGAGCTGAAATCCCTGCAAACCTTCTCGCAGTTGCAGTCGCATTATAGTGACTGCCTGGGGCAAGGAAGCAACACCTTGTCAAGTTGGCATAGCGAAACAGAAGAAAACTCTACACTGAAGAATCCCTGGCAGCACTAGCTACAATATGAATAAGTCGGACGTACTCCCAATTATACTCTCAAGAATCTACCCAAGGCCGCTGTTATATGAGCCACAAAATCCGAACTAGACCTTTACCCAAGTCAAGGACACAGGTGAAACTCTGGCCCAGTGGACTGTCTGATGTGGCACCCCCTACTGGCCATCAGCTGTTCTGGGGGTGTGTCTTAGGAGGGAACAGCTTAGGGCCCAAGTCCAGCCCCCGGCCAGAAAGTCAACTTGGGCACTAGGTCGCTCCCCGTGTCAGCGCACTTTTTAGCTTATCATTCATGTGGATTAAACAGGAAGACACAATTTACCAAAGCTCTTAACAAATTGCAAACACATTGAAGTCTACAAGGTTTATACCTCACCCCGCTCCTCGCGACGGTTCATAGGGACAGCGGCTCTCTAGCCTGCACCGCTGTAAGGGTGTCGTTCCGACAACCAGGGGTTCAAATGGTAGGCAGCGCCTATCAGTCAATGTGCTTGCTAAGGCAACACATATAATAAATTGGAAACGATACAGAGAAGATAGCATGGCCCCTGCGAAAGGATGACACGCAAATTCGTGAAGCGTTTCCACATTTTCATCGGCCCCGAGCTGAAATCCCTGCAAACCTTCTCGCAGTTGCAGTCGCATTATAGTGACTGCCTGGGGCAAGGAAGCAACACCTTGTCAAGTTGGCATAGCGAAACAGAAGAAAACTCTACACTGAAGAATCCCTGGCAGCACTAGCTACAATATGAATAAATCGGACGTACTCCCAATTATACTCTCAAGAATCTACCCAAGGCCGCTGTTATATGAGCCACAAAATCCGAACTAGACCTTTACCCAAGTCAAGGACACAGGTGAAACTCTGGCCCAGTGGACTGTCTGATGTGGCACCCCCTACTGGCCATCAGCTGTTCTGGGGGTGTGTCTTAGGAGGGAACAGCTTAGGGCCCAAGTCCAGCCCCCGGCCAGAAAGTCAACTTGGGCACTAGGTCGCTCCCCGTGTCAGCGCACTTTTTAGCTTATCATTCATGTGGATTAAACAGGAAGACACAATTTACCAAAGCTCTTAACAAATTGCAAACACATTGAAGTCTACAAGGTTTATACCTCACCCCGCTCTTGCGACGGTTCATAGGGACAGCGGCTCTCTAGCCTGCACCGCTGTAAGGGTGTCGTTCCGACAACCAGGGGTTCAAATGGTAGGCAGCGCCTATCAGTCAATGTGCTTGCTAAGGCAACACATATAATAAATTGGAAACGATACAGAGAAGATTAGCATGGCCCCTGCGAAAGGATGACACGCAAATTCGTGAAGCGTTTCCACATTTTCATCGGCCCCGAGCTGAAATCCCTGCAAACCTTCTCGCAGTTGCAGTCGCATTATAGTGACTGCCTGGGGCAAGGAAGCAACACCTTGTCAAGTTGGCATAGCGAAACAGAAGAAAACTCTACACTGAAGAATCCCTGGCAGCACTAGCTACAATATGAATAAATCGGACGTACTCCCAATTATACTCTCAAGAATCTACCCAAGGCCGCTGTTATATGAGCCACAAAATCCGAACTAGACCTTTACCCAAGTCAAGGACACAGGTGAAACTCTGGCCCAGTGGACTGTCTGATGTGGCACCCCCTACTGGCCATCAGCTGTTCTGGGGGTGTGTCTTAGGAGGGAACAGCTTAGGGCCCAAGTCCAGCCCCCGGCCAGAAAGTCAACTTGGGCACTAGGTCGCTCCCCGTGTCAGCGCACTTTTTAGCTTATCATTCATGTGGATTAAACAGGAAGACACAATTTACCAAAGCTCTTAACAAATTGCAAACACATTGAAGTCTACAAGGTTTATACCTCACCCCTCGCTCTTGACGGTTCATAGGGACAGCGGCTCTCTAGCCTGCACCGCTGTAAGGGTGTCGTTCCGACAACCAGGGGTTCAAATGGTAGGCAGCGCCTATCAGTCAATGTGCTTGCTAAGGCAACACATATAATAAATTGGAAACGATACAGAGAAGATTAGCATGGCCCCTGCGAAAGGATGACACGCAAATTCGTGAAGCGTTTCCACATTTTCATCGGCCCCGAGCTGAAATCCCTGCAAACCTTCTCGCAGTTGCAGTCGCATTATAGTGACTGCCTGGGGCAAGGAAGCAACACCTTGTCAAGTTGGCATAGCGAAACAGAAGAAAACTCTACACTGAAGAATCCCTGGCAGCACTAGCTACAATATGAATAAATCGGACGTACTCCCAATTATACTCTCAAGAATCTACCCAAGGCCGCTGTTATATGAGCCACAAAATCCGAACTAGACCTTTACCCAAGTCAAGGACACAGGTGAAACTCTGGCCCAGTGGACTGTCTGATGTGGCACCCCTACTTGCCATCAGCTGTTCTGGGGGTGTGTCTTAGGAGGGAACAGCTTAGGGCCCAAGTCCAGCCCCCGGCCAGAAAGTCAACTTGGGCACTAGGTCGCTCCCCGTGTCAGCGCACTTTTTAGCTTATCATTCATGTGGATTAAACAGGAAGACACAATTTACCAAAGCTCTTAACAAATTGCAAACACATTGAAGTCTACAAGGTTTATACCTCACCCCTCGCTCTTGCGACGGTTCATAGGGACAGCGGCTCTCTAGCCTGCACCGCTGTAAGGGTGTCGTTCCGACAACCAGGGGTTCAAATGGTAGGCAGCGCCTATCAGTCAATGTGCTTGCTAAGGCAACACATATAATAAATTGGAAACGATACAGAGAAGATTAGCATGGCCCCTGCGAAAGGATGACACGCAAATTCGTGAAGCGTTTCCACATTTTCATCGGCCCCGAGCTGAAATCCCTGCAAACCTTCTCGCAGTTGCAGTCGCATTATAGTGACTGCCTGGGGCAAGGAAGCAACACCTTGTCAAGTTGGCATAGCGAAACAGAAGAAAACTCTACACTGAAGAATCCCTGGCAGCACTAGCTACAATATGAATAAATCGGACGTACTCCCAATTATACTCTCAAGAATCTACCCAAGGCCGCTGTTATATGAGCCACAAAATCCGAACTAGACCTTTACCCAAGTCAAGGACACAGGTGAAACTCTGGCCCAGTGGACTGTCTGATGTGGCACCCCCTACTTGCCATCAGCTGTTCTGGGGGTGTGTCTTAGGAGGGAACAGCTTAGGGCCCAAGTCCAGCCCCCGGCCAGAAAGTCAACTTGGGCACTAGGTCGCTCCCCGTGTCAGCGCACTTTTTAGCTTATCATTCATGTGGATTAAACAGGAAGACACAATTTACCAAAGCTCTTAACAAATTGCAAACACATTGAAGTCTACAAGGTTTATACCTCACCCCGCTCTTGCGACGGTTCATAGGGACAGCGGCTCTCTAGCCTGCACCGCTGTAAGGGTGTCGTTCCGACAACCAGGGGTTCAAATGGTAGGCAGCGCCTATCAGTCAATGTGCTTGCTAAGGCAACACATATAATAAATTGGAAACGATACAGAGAAGATTAGCATGGCCCCTGCGAAAGGATGACACGCAAATTCGTGAAGCGTTTCCACATTTTCATCGGCCCCGAGCTGAAATCCCTGCAAACCTTCTCGCAGTTGCAGTCGCATTATAGTGACTGCCTGGGGCAAGGAAGCAACACCTTGTCAAGTTGGCATAGCGAAACAGAAGAAAACTCTACACTGAAGAATCCCTGGCAGCACTAGCTACAATATGAATAAATCGGACGTACTCCCAATTATACTCTCAAGAATCTACCCAAGGCCGCTGTTATATGAGCCACAAAATCCGAACTAGACCTTTACCCAAGTCAAGGACACAGGTGAAACTCTGGCCCAGTGGACTGTCTGATGTGGCACCCCTACTGGCCATCAGCTGTTCTGGGGGTGTGTCTTAGGAGGGAACAGCTTAGGGCCCAAGTCCAGCCCCCGGCCAGAAAGTCAACTTGGGCACTAGGTCGCTCCCCGTGTCAGCGCACTTTTTAGCTTATCATTCATGTGGATTAAACAGGAAGACACAATTTACCAAAGCTCTTAACAAATTGCAAACACATTGAAGTCTACAAGGTTTATACCTCACCCCTCGCGACGGTTCATAGGGACAGCGGCTCTCTAGCCTGCACCGCTGTAAGGGTGTCGTTCCGACAACCAGGGGTTCAAATGGTAGGCAGCGCCTATCAGTCAATGTGCTTGCTAAGGCAACACATATAATAAATTGGAAACGATACAGAGAAGATTAGCATGGCCCCTGCGAAAGGATGACACGCAAATTCGTGAAGCGTTTCCACATTTTCATCGGCCCCGAGCTGAAATCCCTGCAAACCTTCTCGCAGTTGCAGTCGCATTATAGTGACTGCCTGGGGCAAGGAAGCAACACCTTGTCAAGTTGGCATAGCGAAACAGAAGAAAACTCTACACTGAAGAATCCCTGGCAGCACTAGCTACAATATGAATAAATCGGACGTACTCCCAATTATACTCTCAAGAATCTACCCAAGGCCGCTGTTATATGAGCCACAAAATCCGAACTAGACCTTTACCCAAGTCAAGGACACAGGTGAAACTCTGGCCCAGTGGACTGTCTGATGTGGCACCCCCTACTTGCCATCAGCTGTTCTGGGGGTGTGTCTTAGGAGGGAACAGCTTAGGGCCCAAGTCCAGCCCCCGGCCAGAAAGTCAACTTGGGCACTAGGTCGCTCCCCGTGTCAGCGCACTTTTTAGCTTATCATTCATGTGGATTAAACAGGAAGACACAATTTACCAAAGCTCTTAACAAATTGCAAACACATTGAAGTCTACAAGGTTTATACCTCACCCCTCGCTCTTGCGACGGTTCATAGGGACAGCGGCTCTCTAGCCTGCACCGCTGTAAGGGTGTCGTTCCGACAACCAGGGGTTCAAATGGTAGGCAGCGCCTATCAGTCAATGTGCTTGCTAAGGCAACACATATAATAAATTGGAAACGATACAGAGAAGATTAGCATGGCCCCTGCGAAAGGATGACACGCAAATTCGTGAAGCGTTTCCACATTTTCATCGGCCCCGAGCTGAAATCCCTGCAAACCTTCTCGCAGTTGCAGTCGCATTATAGTGACTGCCTGGGGCAAGGAAGCAACACCTTGTCAAGTTGGCATAGCGAAACAGAAGAAAACTCTACACTGAAGAATCCCTGGCAGCACTAGCTACAATATGAATAAATCGGACGTACTCCCAATTATACTCTCAAGAATCTACCCAAGGCCGCTGTTATATGAGCCACAAAATCCGAACTAGACCTTTACCCAAGTCAAGGACACAGGTGAAACTCTGGCCCAGTGGACTGTCTGATGTGGCACCCCCTACTTGCCATCAGCTGTTCTGGGGGTGTGTCTTAGGAGGGAACAGCTTAGGGCCCAAGTCCAGCCCCCGGCCAGAAAGTCAACTTGGGCACTAGGTCGCTCCCCGTGTCAGCGCACTTTTTAGCTTATCATTCATGTGGATTAAACAGGAAGACACAATTTACCAAAGCTCTTAACAAATTGCAAACACATTGAAGTCTACAAGGTTTATACCTCACCCCTCGCCGACGGTTCATAGGGACAGCGGCTCTCTAGCCTGCACCGCTGTAAGGGTGTCGTTCCGACAACCAGGGGTTCAAATGGTAGGCAGCGCCTATCAGTCAATGTGCTTGCTAAGGCAACACATATAATAAATTGGAAACGATACAGAGAAGATTAGCATGGCCCCTGCGAAAGGATGACACGCAAATTCGTGAAGCGTTTCCACATTTTCATCGGCCCCGAGCTGAAATCCCTGCAAACCTTCTCGCAGTTGCAGTCGCATTATAGTGACTGCCTGGGGCAAGGAAGCAACACCTTGTCAAGTTGGCATAGCGAAACAGAAGAAAACTCTACACTGAAGAATCCCTGGCAGCACTAGCTACAATATGAATAAATCGGACGTACTCCCAATTATACTCTCAAGAATCTACCCAAGGCCGCTGTTATATGAGCCACAAAATCCGAACTAGACCTTTACCCAAGTCAAGGACACAGGTGAAACTCTGGCCCAGTGGACTGTTGTGGCACCCCCTACTGGCCATCAGCTGTTCTGGGGGTGTGTCTTAGGAGGGAACAGCTTAGGGCCCAAGTCCAGCCCCCGGCCAGAAAGTCAACTTGGGCACTAGGTCGCTCCCCGTGTCAGCGCACTTTTTAGCTTATCATTCATGTGGATTAAACAGGAAGACACAATTTACCAAAGCTCTTAACAAATTGCAAACACATTGAAGTCTACAAGGTTTATACCTCACCCCGCTCTTGCGACGGTTCATAGGGACAGCGGCTCTCTAGCCTGCACCGCTGTAAGGGTGTCGTTCCGACAACCAGGGGTTCAAATGGTAGGCAGCGCCTATCAGTCAATGTGCTTGCTAAGGCAACACATATAATAAATTGGAAACGATACAGAGAAGATTAGCATGGCCCCTGCGAAAGGATGACACGCAAATTCGTGAAGCGTTTCCACATTTTCATCGGCCCCGAGCTGAAATCCCTGCAAACCTTCTCGCAGTTGCAGTCGCATTATAGTGACTGCCTGGGGCAAGGAAGCAACACCTTGTCAAGTTGGCATAGCGAAACAGAAGAAAACTCTACACTGAAGAATCCCTGGCAGCACTAGCTACAATATGAATAAGTCGGACGTACTCCCAATTATACTCTCAAGAATCTACCCAAGGCCGCTGTTATATGAGCCACAAAATCCGAACTAGACCTTTACCCAAGTCAAGGACACAGGTGAAACTCTGGCCCAGTGGACTGTCTGATGTGGCACCCCCTACTGGCCATCAGCTGTTCTGGGGGTGTGTCTTAGGAGGGAACAGCTTAGGGCCCAAGTCCAGCCCCCGGCCAGAAAGTCAACTTGGGCACTAGGTCGCTCCCCGTGTCAGCGCACTTTTTAGCTTATCATTCATGTGGATTAAACAGGAAGACACAATTTACCAAAGCTCTTAACAAATTGCAAACACATTGAAGTCTACAAGGTTTATACCTCACCCCTCGCTCTTGCGACGGTTCATAGGGACAGCGGCTCTCTAGCCTGCACCGCTGTAAGGGTGTCGTTCCGACAACCAGGGGTTCAAATGGTAGGCAGCGCCTATCAGTCAATGTGCTTGCTAAGGCAACACATATAATAAATTGGAAACGATACAGAGAAGATTAGCATGGCCCCTGCGAAAGGATGACACGCAAATTCGTGAAGCGTTTCCACATTTTCATCGGCCCCGAGCTGAAATCCCTGCAAACCTTCTCGCAGTTGCAGTCGCATTATAGTGACTGCCTGGGGCAAGGAAGCAACACCTTGTCAAGTTGGCATAGCGAAACAGAAGAAAACTCTACACTGAAGAATCCCTGGCAGCACTAGCTACAATATGAATAAGTCGGACGTACTCCCAATTATACTCTCAAGAATCTACCCAAGGCCGCTGTTATATGAGCCACAAAATCCGAACTAGACCTTTACCCAAGTCAAGGACACAGGTGAAACTCTGGCCCAGTGGACTGTCTGATGTGGCACCCCCTACTGGCCATCAGCTGTTCTGGGGGTGTGTCTTAGGAGGGAACAGCTTAGGGCCCAAGTCCAGCCCCCGGCCAGAAAGTCAACTTGGGCACTAGGTCGCTCCCCGTGTCAGCGCACTTTTTAGCTTATCATTCATGTGGATTAAACAGGAAGACACAATTTACCAAAGCTCTTAACAAATTGCAAACACATTGAAGTCTACAAGGTTTATACCTCACCCCGCTCTTGCGACGGTTCATAGGGACAGCGGCTCTCTAGCCTGCACCGCTGTAAGGGTGTCGTTCCGACAACCAGGGGTTCAAATGGTAGGCAGCGCCTATCAGTCAATGTGCTTGCTAAGGCAACACATATAATAAATTGGAAACGATACAGAGAAGATTAGCATGGCCCCTGCGAAAGGATGACACGCAAATTCGTGAAGCGTTTCCACATTTTCATCGGCCCCGAGCTGAAATCCCTGCAAACCTTCTCGCAGTTGCAGTCGCATTATAGTGACTGCCTGGGGCAAGGAAGCAACACCTTGTCAAGTTGGCATAGCGAAACAGAAGAAAACTCTACACTGAAGAATCCCTGGCAGCACTAGCTACAATATGAATAAGTCGGACGTACTCCCAATTATACTCTCAAGAATCTACCCAAGGCCGCTGTTATATGAGCCACAAAATCCGAACTAGACCTTTACCCAAGTCAAGGACACAGGTGAAACTCTGGCCCAGTGGACTGTCTGATGTGGCACCCCCTACTGGCCATCAGCTGTTCTGGGGGTGTGTCTTAGGAGGGAACAGCTTAGGGCCCAAGTCCAGCCCCCGGCCAGAAAGTCAACTTGGGCACTAGGTCGCTCCCCGTGTCAGCGCACTTTTTAGCTTATCATTCATGTGGATTAAACAGGAAGACACAATTTACCAAAGCTCTTAACAAATTGCAAACACATTGAAGTCTACAAGGTTTATACCTCACCCCGCTCTTGCGACGGTTCATAGGGACAGCGGCTCTCTAGCCTGCACCGCTGTAAGGGTGTCGTTCCGACAACCAGGGGTTCAAATGGTAGGCAGCGCCTATCAGTCAATGTGCTTGCTAAGGCAACACATATAATAAATTGGAAACGATACAGAGAAGATTAGCATGGCCCCTGCGAAAGGATGACACGCAAATTCGTGAAGCGTTTCCACATTTTCATCGGCCCCGAGCTGAAATCCCTGCAAACCTTCTCGCAGTTGCAGTCGCATTATAGTGACTGCCTGGGGCAAGGAAGCAACACCTTGTCAAGTTGGCATAGCGAAACAGAAGAAAACTCTACACTGAAGAATCCCTGGCAGCACTAGCTACAATATGAATAAGTCGGACGTACTCCCAATTATACTCTCAAGAATCTACCCAAGGCCGCTGTTATATGAGCCACAAAATCCGAACTAGACCTTTACCCAAGTCAAGGACACAGGTGAAACTCTGGCCCAGTGGACTGTCTGATGTGGCACCCCCTACTGGCCATCAGCTGTTCTGGGGGTGTGTCTTAGGAGGGAACAGCTTAGGGCCCAAGTCCAGCCCCCGGCCAGAAAGTCAACTTGGGCACTAGGTCGCTCCCCGTGTCAGCGCACTTTTTAGCTTATCATTCATGTGGATTAAACAGGAAGACACAATTTACCAAAGCTCTTAACAAATTGCAAACACATTGAAGTCTACAAGGTTTATACCTCACCCCTCGCTCTTGCGACGGTTCATAGGGACAGCGGCTCTCTAGCCTGCACCGCTGTAAGGGTGTCGTTCCGACAACCAGGGGTTCAAATGGTAGGCAGCGCCTATCAGTCAATGTGCTTGCTAAGGCAACACATATAATAAATTGGAAACGATACAGAGAAGATTAGCATGGCCCCTGCGAAAGGATGACACGCAAATTCGTGAAGCGTTTCCACATTTTCATCGGCCCCGAGCTGAAATCCCTGCAAACCTTCTCGCAGTTGCAGTCGCATTATAGTGACTGCCTGGGGCAAGGAAGCAACACCTTGTCAAGTTGGCATAGCGAAACAGAAGAAAACTCTACACTGAAGAATCCCTGGCAGCACTAGCTACAATATGAATAAGTCGGACGTACTCCCAATTATACTCTCAAGAATCTACCCAAGGCCGCTGTTATATGAGCCACAAAATCCGAACTAGACCTTTACCCAAGTCAAGGACACAGGTGAAACTCTGGCCCAGTGGACTGTCTGATGTGGCACCCCTACTGGCCATCAGCTGTTCTGGGGGTGTGTCTTAGGAGGGAACAGCTTAGGGCCCAAGTCCAGCCCCCGGCCAGAAAGTCAACTTGGGCACTAGGTCGCTCCCCGTGTCAGCGCACTTTTTAGCTTATCATTCATGTGGATTAAACAGGAAGACACAATTTACCAAAGCTCTTAACAAATTGCAAACACATTGAAGTCTACAAGGTTTATACCTCACCCCTCGCTCTTGACGGTTCATAGGGACAGCGGCTCTCTAGCCTGCACCGCTGTAAGGGTGTCGTTCCGACAACCAGGGGTTCAAATGGTAGGCAGCGCCTATCAGTCAATGTGCTTGCTAAGGCAACACATATAATAAATTGGAAACGATACAGAGAAGATTAGCATGGCCCCTGCGAAAGGATGACACGCAAATTCGTGAAGCGTTTCCACATTTTCATCGGCCCCGAGCTGAAATCCCTGCAAACCTTCTCGCAGTTGCAGTCGCATTATAGTGACTGCCTGGGGCAAGGAAGCAACACCTTGTCAAGTTGGCATAGCGAAACAGAAGAAAACTCTACACTGAAGAATCCCTGGCAGCACTAGCTACAATATGAATAAGTCGGACGTACTCCCAATTATACTCTCAAGAATCTACCCAAGGCCGCTGTTATATGAGCCACAAAATCCGAACTAGACCTTTACCCAAGTCAAGGACACAGGTGAAACTCTGGCCCAGTGGACTGTCTGATGTGGCACCCCCTACTGGCCATCAGCTGTTCTGGGGGTGTGTCTTAGGAGGGAACAGCTTAGGGCCCAAGTCCAGCCCCCGGCCAGAAAGTCAACTTGGGCACTAGGTCGCTCCCCGTGTCAGCGCACTTTTTAGCTTATCATTCATGTGGATTAAACAGGAAGACACAATTTACCAAAGCTCTTAACAAATTGCAAACACATTGAAGTCTACAAGGTTTATACCTCACCCCGCTCTTGCGACGGTTCATAGGGACAGCGGCTCTCTAGCCTGCACCGCTGTAAGGGTGTCGTTCCGACAACCAGGGGTTCAAATGGTAGGCAGCGCCTATCAGTCAATGTGCTTGCTAAGGCAACACATATAATAAATTGGAAACGATACAGAGAAGATTAGCATGGCCCCTGCGAAAGGATGACACGCAAATTCGTGAAGCGTTTCCACATTTTCATCGGCCCCGAGCTGAAATCCCTGCAAACCTTCTCGCAGTTGCAGTCGCATTATAGTGACTGCCTGGGGCAAGGAAGCAACACCTTGTCAAGTTGGCATAGCGAAACAGAAGAAAACTCTACACTGAAGAATCCCTGGCAGCACTAGCTACAATATGAATAAATCGGACGTACTCCCAATTATACTCTCAAGAATCTACCCAAGGCCGCTGTTATATGAGCCACAAAATCCGAACTAGACCTTTACCCAAGTCAAGGACACAGGTGAAACTCTGGCCCAGTGGACTGTCTGATGTGGCACCCCCTACTGGCCATCAGCTGTTCTGGGGGTGTGTCTTAGGAGGGAACAGCTTAGGGCCCAAGTCCAGCCCCCGGCCAGAAAGTCAACTTGGGCACTAGGTCGCTCCCCGTGTCAGCGCACTTTTTAGCTTATCATTCATGTGGATTAAACAGGAAGACACAATTTACCAAAGCTCTTAACAAATTGCAAACACATTGAAGTCTACAAGGTTTATACCTCACCCCTCGCTCTTGCGACGGTTCATAGGGACAGCGGCTCTCTAGCCTGCACCGCTGTAAGGGTGTCGTTCCGACAACCAGGGGTTCAAATGGTAGGCAGCGCCTATCAGTCAATGTGCTTGCTAAGGCAACACATATAATAAATTGGAAACGATACAGAGAAGATTAGCATGGCCCCTGCGAAAGGATGACACGCAAATTCGTGAAGCGTTTCCACATTTTCATCGGCCCCGAGCTGAAATCCCTGCAAACCTTCTCGCAGTTGCAGTCGCATTATAGTGACTGCCTGGGGCAAGGAAGCAACACCTTGTCAAGTTGGCATAGCGAAACAGAAGAAAACTCTACACTGAAGAATCCCTGGCAGCACTAGCTACAATATGAATAAGTCGGACGTACTCCCAATTATACTCTCAAGAATCTACCCAAGGCCGCTGTTATATGAGCCACAAAATCCGAACTAGACCTTTACCCAAGTCAAGGACACAGGTGAAACTCTGGCCCAGTGGACTGTCTGATGTGGCACCCCCTACTTGCCATCAGCTGTTCTGGGGGTGTGTCTTAGGAGGGAACAGCTTAGGGCCCAAGTCCAGCCCCCGGCCAGAAAGTCAACTTGGGCACTAGGTCGCTCCCGTGTCAGCGCACTTTTTAGCTTATCATTCATGTGGATTAAACAGGAAGACACAATTTACCAAAGCTCTTAACAAATTGCAAACACATTGAAGTCTACAAGGTTTATACCTCACCCCTCGCTCTTGCGACGGTTCATAGGGACAGCGGCTCTCTAGCCTGCACCGCTGTAAGGGTGTCGTTCCGACAACCAGGGGTTCAAATGGTAGGCAGCGCCTATCAGTCAATGTGCTTGCTAAGGCAACACATATAATAAATTGGAAACGATACAGAGAAGATTAGCATGGCCCCTGCGAAAGGATGACACGCAAATTCGTGAAGCGTTTCCACATTTTCATCGGCCCCGAGCTGAAATCCCTGCAAACCTTCTCGCAGTTGCAGTCGCATTATAGTGACTGCCTGGGGCAAGGAAGCAACACCTTGTCAAGTTGGCATAGCGAAACAGAAGAAAACTCTACACTGAAGAATCCCTGGCAGCACTAGCTACAATATGAATAAATCGGACGTACTCCCAATTATACTCTCAAGAATCTACCCAAGGCCGCTGTTATATGAGCCACAAAATCCGAACTAGACCTTTACCCAAGTCAAGGACACAGGTGAAACTCTGGCCCAGTGGACTGTCTGATGTGGCACCCCTACTGGCCATCAGCTGTTCTGGGGGTGTGTCTTAGGAGGGAACAGCTTAGGGCCCAAGTCCAGCCCCCGGCCAGAAAGTCAACTTGGGCACTAGGTCGCTCCCCGTGTCAGCGCACTTTTTAGCTTATCATTCATGTGGATTAAACAGGAAGACACAATTTACCAAAGCTCTTAACAAATTGCAAACACATTGAAGTCTACAAGGTTTATACCTCACCCCTCTTGCGACGGTTCATAGGGACAGCGGCTCTCTAGCCTGCACCGCTGTAAGGGTGTCGTTCCGACAACCAGGGGTTCAAATGGTAGGCAGCGCCTATCAGTCAATGTGCTTGCTAAGGCAACACATATAATAAATTGGAAACGATACAGAGAAGATTAGCATGGCCCCTGCGAAAGGATGACACGCAAATTCGTGAAGCGTTTCCACATTTTCATCGGCCCCGAGCTGAAATCCCTGCAAACCTTCTCGCAGTTGCAGTCGCATTATAGTGACTGCCTGGGGCAAGGAAGCAACACCTTGTCAAGTTGGCATAGCGAAACAGAAGAAAACTCTACACTGAAGAATCCCTGGCAGCACTAGCTACAATATGAATAAATCGGACGTACTCCCAATTATACTCTCAAGAATCTACCCAAGGCCGCTGTTATATGAGCCACAAAATCCGAACTAGACCTTTACCCAAGTCAAGGACACAGGTGAAACTCTGGCCCAGTGGACTGTCTGATGTGGCACCCCCTACTGGCCATCAGCTGTTCTGGGGGTGTGTCTTAGGAGGGAACAGCTTAGGGCCCAAGTCCAGCCCCCGGCCAGAAAGTCAACTTGGGCACTAGGTCGCTCCCCGTGTCAGCGCACTTTTTAGCTTATCATTCATGTGGATTAAACAGGAAGACACAATTTACCAAAGCTCTTAACAAATTGCAAACACATTGAAGTCTACAAGGTTTATACCTCACCCCGCTCTTGCGACGGTTCATAGGGACAGCGGCTCTCTAGCCTGCACCGCTGTAAGGGTGTCGTTCCGACAACCAGGGGTTCAAATGGTAGGCAGCGCCTATCAGTCAATGTGCTTGCTAAGGCAACACATATAATAAATTGGAAACGATACAGAGAAGATTAGCATGGCCCCTGCGAAAGGATGACACGCAAATTCGTGAAGCGTTTCCACATTTTCATCGGCCCCGAGCTGAAATCCCTGCAAACCTTCTCGCAGTTGCAGTCGCATTATAGTGACTGCCTGGGGCAAGGAAGCAACACCTTGTCAAGTTGGCATAGCGAAACAGAAGAAAACTCTACACTGAAGAATCCCTGGCAGCACTAGCTACAATATGAATAAATCGGACGTACTCCCAATTATACTCTCAAGAATCTACCCAAGGCGCTGTTATATGAGCCACAAAATCCGAACTAGACCTTTACCCAAGTCAAGGACACAGGTGAAACTCTGGCCCAGTGGACTGTCTGATGTGGCACCCCCTACTGGCCATCAGCTGTTCTGGGGGTGTGTCTTAGGAGGGAACAGCTTAGGGCCCAAGTCCAGCCCCCGGCCAGAAAGTCAACTTGGGCACTAGGTCGCTCCCCGTGTCAGCGCACTTTTTAGCTTATCATTCATGTGGATTAAACAGGAAGACACAATTTACCAAAGCTCTTAACAAATTGCAAACACATTGAAGTCTACAAGGTTTATACCTCACCCCTCTTGCGACGGTTCATAGGGACAGCGGCTCTCTAGCCTGCACCGCTGTAAGGGTGTCGTTCCGACAACCAGGGGTTCAAATGGTAGGCAGCGCCTATCAGTCAATGTGCTTGCTAAGGCAACACATATAATAAATTGGAAACGATACAGAGAAGATTAGCATGGCCCCTGCGAAAGGATGACACAAATTCGTGAAGCGTTTCCACATTTTCATCGGCCCCGAGCTGAAATCCCTGCAAACCTTCTCGCAGTTGCAGTCGCATTATAGTGACTGCCTGGGGCAAGGAAGCAACACCTTGTCAAGTTGGCATAGCGAAACAGAAGAAAACTCTACACTGAAGAATCCCTGGCAGCACTAGCTACAATATGAATAAATCGGACGTACTCCCAATTATACTCTCAAGAATCTACCCAAGGCCGCTGTTATATGAGCCACAAAATCCGAACTAGACCTTTACCCAAGTCAAGGACACAGGTGAAACTCTGGCCCAGTGGACTGTCTGATGTGGCACCCCTACTTGCCATCAGCTGTTCTGGGGGTGTGTCTTAGGAGGGAACAGCTTAGGGCCCAAGTCCAGCCCCCGGCCAGAAAGTCAACTTGGGCACTAGGTCGCTCCCCGTGTCAGCGCACTTTTTAGCTTATCATTCATGTGGATTAAACAGGAAGACACAATTTACCAAAAAGCTCTTAACAAATTGCAAACACATTGAAGTCTACAAGGTTTATACCTCACCCCTCGCTCTTGCGACGGTTCATAGGGACAGCGGCTCTCTAGCCTGCACCGCTGTAAGGGTGTCGTTCCGACAACCAGGGGTTCAAATGGTAGGCAGCGCCTATCAGTCAATGTGCTTGCTAAGGCAACACATATAATAAATTGGAAACGATACAGAGAAGATTAGCATGGCCCCTGCGAAAGGATGACACGCAAATTCGTGAAGCGTTTCCACATTTTCATCGGCCCCGAGCTGAAATCCCTGCAAACCTTCTCGCAGTTGCAGTCGCATTATAGTGACTGCCTGGGGCAAGGAAGCAACACCTTGTCAAGTTGGCATAGCGAAACAGAAGAAAACTCTACACTGAAGAATCCCTGGCAGCACTAGCTACAATATGAATAAATCGGACGTACTCCCAATTATACTCTCAAGAATCTACCCAAGGCCGCTGTTATATGAGCCACAAAATCCGAACTAGACCTTTACCCAAGTCAAGGACACAGGTGAAACTCTGGCCCAGTGGACTGTCTGATGTGGCACCCCCTACTGGCCATCAGCTGTTCTGGGGGTGTGTCTTAGGAGGGAACAGCTTAGGGCCCAAGTCCAGCCCCCGGCCAGAAAGTCAACTTGGGCACTAGGTCGCTCCCCGTGTCAGCGCACTTTTTAGCTTATCATTCATGTGGATTAAACAGGAAGACACAATTTACCAAAGCTCTTAACAAATTGCAAACACATTGAAGTCTACAAGGTTTATACCTCACCCTCGCTCTTGCGACGGTTCATAGGGACAGCGGCTCTCTAGCCTGCACCGCTGTAAGGGTGTCGTTCCGACAACCAGGGGTTCAAATGGTAGGCAGCGCCTATCAGTCAATGTGCTTGCTAAGGCAACACATATAATAAATTGGAAACGATACAGAGAAGATTAGCATGGCCCCTGCGAAAGGATGACACGCAAATTCGTGAAGCGTTTCCACATTTTCATCGGCCCCGAGCTGAAATCCCTGCAAACCTTCTCGCAGTTGCAGTCGCATTATAGTGACTGCCTGGGGCAAGGAAGCAACACCTTGTCAAGTTGGCATAGCGAAACAGAAGAAAACTCTACACTGAAGAATCCCTGGCAGCACTAGCTACAATATGAATAAATCGGACGTACTCCCAATTATACTCTCAAGAATCTACCCAAGGCCGCTGTTATATGAGCCACAAAATCCGAACTAGACCTTTACCCAAGTCAAGGACACAGGTGAAACTCTGGCCCAGTGGACTGTCTGATGTGGCACCCCCTACTGGCCATCAGCTGTTCTGGGGGTGTGTCTTAGGAGGGAACAGCTTAGGGCCCAAGTCCAGCCCCCGGCCAGAAAGTCAACTTGGGCACTAGGTCGCTCCCCGTGTCAGCGCACTTTTTAGCTTATCATTCATGTGGATTAAACAGGAAGACACAATTTACCAAAGCTCTTAACAAATTGCAAACACATTGAAGTCTACAAGGTTTATACCTCACCCCTCGCTCTTGCGACGGTTCATAGGGACAGCGGCTCTCTAGCCTGCACCGCTGTAAGGGTGTCGTTCCGACAACCAGGGGTTCAAATGGTAGGCAGCGCCTATCAGTCAATGTGCTTGCTAAGGCAACACATATAATAAATTGGAAACGATACAGAGAAGATTAGCATGGCCCCTGCGAAAGGATGACACGCAAATTCGTGAAGCGTTTCCACATTTTCATCGGCCCCGAGCTGAAATCCCTGCAAACCTTCTCGCAGTTGCAGTCGCATTATAGTGACTGCCTGGGGCAAGGAAGCAACACCTTGTCAAGTTGGCATAGCGAAACAGAAGAAAACTCTACACTGAAGAATCCCTGGCAGCACTAGCTACAATATGAATAAATCGGACGTACTCCCAATTATACTCTCAAGAATCTACCCAAGGCCGCTGTTATATGAGCCACAAAATCCGAACTAGACCTTTACCCAAGTCAAGGACACAGGTGAAACTCTGGCCCAGTGGACTGTCTGATGTGGCACCCCCTACTGGCCATCAGCTGTTCTGGGGGTGTGTCTTAGGAGGGAACAGCTTAGGGCCCAAGTCCAGCCCCCGGCCAGAAAGTCAACTTGGGCACTAGGTCGCTCCCGTGTCAGCGCACTTTTTAGCTTATCATTCATGTGGATTAAACAGGAAGACACAATTTACCAAAGCTCTTAACAAATTGCAAACACATTGAAGTCTACAAGGTTTATACCTCACCCCTCTCTTGCGACGGTTCATAGGGACAGCGGCTCTCTAGCCTGCACCGCTGTAAGGGTGTCGTTCCGACAACCAGGGGTTCAAATGGTAGGCAGCGCCTATCAGTCAATGTGCTTGCTAAGGCAACACATATAATAAATTGGAAACGATACAGAGAAGATTAGCATGGCCCCTGCGAAAGGATGACACGCAAATTCGTGAAGCGTTTCCACATTTTCATCGGCCCCGAGCTGAAATCCCTGCAAACCTTCTCGCAGTTGCAGTCGCATTATAGTGACTGCCTGGGGCAAGGAAGCAACACCTTGTCAAGTTGGCATAGCGAAACAGAAGAAAACTCTACACTGAAGAATCCCTGGCAGCACTAGCTACAATATGAATAAATCGGACGTACTCCCAATTATACTCTCAAGAATCTACCCAAGGCCGCTGTTATATGAGCCACAAAATCCGAACTAGACCTTTACCCAAGTCAAGGACACAGGTGAAACTCTGGCCCAGTGGACTGTCTGATGTGGCACCCCCTACTGGCCATCAGCTGTTCTGGGGGTGTGTCTTAGGAGGGAACAGCTTAGGGCCCAAGTCCAGCCCCCGGCCAGAAAGTCAACTTGGGCACTAGGTCGCTCCCCGTGTCAGCGCACTTTTTAGCTTATCATTCATGTGGATTAAACAGGAAGACACAATTTACCAAAGCTCTTAACAAATTGCAAACACATTGAAGTCTACAAGGTTTATACCTCACCCCTCGCTCTTGCGACGGTTCATAGGGACAGCGGCTCTCTAGCCTGCACCGCTGTAAGGGTGTCGTTCCGACAACCAGGGGTTCAAATGGTAGGCAGCGCCTATCAGTCAATGTGCTTGCTAAGGCAACACATATAATAAATTGGAAACGATACAGAGAAGATTAGCATGGCCCCTGCGAAAGGATGACACGCAAATTCGTGAAGCGTTTCCACATTTTCATCGGCCCCGAGCTGAAATCCCTGCAAACCTTCTCGCAGTTGCAGTCGCATTATAGTGACTGCCTGGGGCAAGGAAGCAACACCTTGTCAAGTTGGCATAGCGAAACAGAAGAAAACTCTACACTGAAGAATCCCTGGCAGCACTAGCTACAATATGAATAAATCGGACGTACTCCCAATTATACTCTCAAGAATCTACCCAAGGCCGCTGTTATATGAGCCACAAAATCCGAACTAGACCTTTACCCAAGTCAAGGACACAGGTGAAACTCTGGCCCAGTGGACTGTCTGATGTGGCACCCCCTACTGGCCATCAGCTGTTCTGGGGGTGTGTCTTAGGAGGGAACAGCTTAGGGCCCAAGTCCAGCCCCCGGCCAGAAAGTCAACTTGGGCACTAGGTCGCTCCCGTGTCAGCGCACTTTTTAGCTTATCATTCATGTGGATTAAACAGGAAGACACAATTTACCAAAGCTCTTAACAAATTGCAAACACATTGAAGTCTACAAGGTTTATACCTCACCCCTCGCTCTTGCGACGGTTCATAGGGACAGCGGCTCTCTAGCCTGCACCGCTGTAAGGGTGTCGTTCCGACAACCAGGGGTTCAAATGGTAGGCAGCGCCTATCAGTCAATGTGCTTGCTAAGGCAACACATATAATAAATTGGAAACGATACAGAGAAGATTAGCATGGCCCCTGCGAAAGGATGACACGCAAATTCGTGAAGCGTTTCCACATTTTCATCGGCCCCGAGCTGAAATCCCTGCAAACCTTCTCGCAGTTGCAGTCGCATTATAGTGACTGCCTGGGGCAAGGAAGCAACACCTTGTCAAGTTGGCATAGCGAAACAGAAGAAAACTCTACACTGAAGAATCCCTGGCAGCACTAGCTACAATATGAATAAATCGGACGTACTCCCAATTATACTCTCAAGAATCTACCCAAGGCCGCTGTTATATGAGCCACAAAATCCGAACTAGACCTTTACCCAAGTCAAGGACACAGGTGAAACTCTGGCCCAGTGGACTGTCTGATGTGGCACCCCCTACTGGCCATCAGCTGTTCTGGGGGTGTGTCTTAGGAGGGAACAGCTTAGGGCCCAAGTCCAGCCCCCGGCCAGAAAGTCAACTTGGGCACTAGGTCGCTCCCCGTGTCAGCGCACTTTTTAGCTTATCATTCATGTGGATTAAACAGGAAGACACAATTTACCAAAGCTCTTAACAAATTGCAAACACATTGAAGTCTACAAGGTTTATACCTCACCCCTCGCTCTTGCGACGGTGTTCATAGGGACAGCGGCTCTCTAGCCTGCACCGCTGTAAGGGTGTCGTTCCGACAACCAGGGGTTCAAATGGTAGGCAGCGCCTATCAGTCAATGTGCTTGCTAAGGCAACACATATAATAAATTGGAAACGATACAGAGAAGATTAGCATGGCCCCTGCGAAAGGATGACACGCAAATTCGTGAAGCGTTTCCACATTTTCATCGGCCCCGAGCTGAAATCCCTGCAAACCTTCTCGCAGTTGCAGTCGCATTATAGTGACTGCCTGGGGCAAGGAAGCAACACCTTGTCAAGTTGGCATAGCGAAACAGAAGAAAACTCTACACTGAAGAATCCCTGGCAGCACTAGCTACAATATGAATAAATCGGACGTACTCCCAATTATACTCTCAAGAATCTACCCAAGGCCGCTGTTATATGAGCCACAAAATCCGAACTAGACCTTTACCCAAGTCAAGGACACAGGTGAAACTCTGGCCCAGTGGACTGTCTGATGTGGCCCCCTACTGGCCATCAGCTGTTCTGGGGGTGTGTCTTAGGAGGGAACAGCTTAGGGCCCAAGTCCAGCCCCCGGCCAGAAAGTCAACTTGGGCACTAGGTCGCTCCCCGTGTCAGCGCACTTTTTAGCTTATCATTCATGTGGATTAAACAGGAAGACACAATTTACCAAAGCTCTTAACAAATTGCAAACACATTGAAGTCTACAAGGTTTATACCTCACCCCTCGCTCTTGCGACGGTTCATAGGGACAGCGGCTCTCTAGCCTGCACCGCTGTAAGGGTGTCGTTCCGACAACCAGGGGTTCAAATGGTAGGCAGCGCCTATCAGTCAATGTGCTTGCTAAGGCAACACATATAATAAATTGGAAACGATACAGAGAAGATTAGCATGGCCCCTGCGAAAGGATGACACGCAAATTCGTGAAGCGTTTCCACATTTTCATCGGCCCCGAGCTGAAATCCCTGCAAACCTTCTCGCAGTTGCAGTCGCATTATAGTGACTGCCTGGGGCAAGGAAGCAACACCTTGTCAAGTTGGCATAGCGAAACAGAAGAAAACTCTACACTGAAGAATCCCTGGCAGCACTAGCTACAATATGAATAAATCGGACGTACTCCCAATTATACTCTCAAGAATCTACCCAAGGCCGCTGTTATATGAGCCACAAAATCCGAACTAGACCTTTACCCAAGTCAAGGACACAGGTGAAACTCTGGCCCAGTGGACTGTCTGATGTGGCACCCCCTACTGGCCATCAGCTGTTCTGGGGGTGTGTCTTAGGAGGGAACAGCTTAGGGCCCAAGTCCAGCCCCCGGCCAGAAAGTCAACTTGGGCACTAGGTCGCTCCCCGTGTCAGCGCACTTTTTAGCTTATCATTCATGTGGATTAAACAGGAAGACACAATTTACCAAAGCTCTTAACAAATTGCAAACACATTGAAGTCTACAAGGTTTATACCTCACCCTCGCTCTTGCGACGGTTCATAGGGACAGCGGCTCTCTACCTGCACCGCTGTAAGGGTGTCGTTCCGACAACCAGGGGTTCAAATGGTAGGCAGCGCCTATCAGTCAATGTGCTTGCTAAGGCAACACATATAATAAATTGGAAACGATACAGAGAAGATTAGCATGGCCCCTGCGAAAGGATGACACGCAAATTCGTGAAGCGTTTCCACATTTTCATCGGCCCCGAGCTGAAATCCCTGCAAACCTTCTCGCAGTTGCAGTCGCATTATAGTGACTGCCTGGGGCAAGGAAGCAACACCTTGTCAAGTTGGCATAGCGAAACAGAAGAAAACTCTACACTGAAGAATCCCTGGCAGCACTAGCTACAATATGAATAAATCGGACGTACTCCCAATTATACTCTCAAGAATCTACCCAAGGCCGCTGTTATATGAGCCACAAAATCCGAACTAGACCTTTACCCAAGTCAAGGACACAGGTGAAACTCTGGCCCAGTGGACTGTCTGATGTGGCACCCCCTACTGGCCATCAGCTGCTGGGGGTGTGTCTTAGGAGGGAACAGCTTAGGGCCCAAGTCCAGCCCCCGGCCAGAAAGTCAACTTGGGCACTAGGTCGCTCCCCGTGTCAGCGCACTTTTTAGCTTATCATTCATGTGGATTAAACAGGAAGACACAATTTACCAAAGCTCTTAACAAATTGCAAACACATTGAAGTCTACAAGGTTTATACCTCACCCCGCTCTTTGCGACGGTTCATAGGGACAGCGGCTCTCTAGCCTGCACCGCTGTAAGGGTGTCGTTCCGACAACCAGGGGTTCAAATGGTAGGCAGCGCCTATCAGTCAATGTGCTTGCTAAGGCAACACATATAATAAATTGGAAACGATACAGAGAAGATTAGCATGGCCCCTGCGAAAGGATGACACGCAAATTCGTGAAGCGTTTCCACATTTTCATCGGCCCCGAGCTGAAATCCCTGCAAACCTTCTCGCAGTTGCAGTCGCATTATAGTGACTGCCTGGGGCAAGGAAGCAACACCTTGTCAAGTTGGCATAGCGAAACAGAAGAAAACTCTACACTGAAGAATCCCTGGCAGCACTAGCTACAATATGAATAAGTCGGACGTACTCCCAATTATACTCTCAAGAATCTACCCAAGGCCGCTGTTATATGAGCCACAAAATCCGAACTAGACCTTTACCCAAGTCAAGGACACAGGTGAAACTCTGGCCCAGTGGACTGTCTGATGTGGCACCCCCTACTGGCCATCAGCTGTTCTGGGGGTGTGTCTTAGGAGGGAACAGCTTAGGGCCCAAGTCCAGCCCCCGGCCAGAAAGTCAACTTGGGCACTAGGTCGCTCCCCGTGTCAGCGCACTTTTTAGCTTATCATTCATGTGGATTAAACAGGAAGACACAATTTACCAAAGCTCTTAACAAATTGCAAACACATTGAAGTCTACAAGGTTTATACCTCACCCCTCGCTCTTGCGACGGTTCATAGGGACAGCGGCTCTCTAGCCTGCACCGCTGTAAGGGTCGTTCCGACAACCAGGGGTTCAAATGGTAGGCAGCGCCTATCAGTCAATGTGCTTGCTAAGGCAACACATATAATAAATTGGAAACGATACAGAGAAGATTAGCATGGCCCCTGCGAAAGGATGACACGCAAATTCGTGAAGCGTTTCCACATTTTCATCGGCCCCGAGCTGAAATCCCTGCAAACCTTCTCGCAGTTGCAGTCGCATTATAGTGACTGCCTGGGGCAAGGAAGCAACACCTTGTCAAGTTGGCATAGCGAAACAGAAGAAAACTCTACACTGAAGAATCCCTGGCAGCACTAGCTACAATATGAATAAATCGGACGTACTCCCAATTATACTCTCAAGAATCTACCCAAGGCCGCTGTTATATGAGCCACAAAATCCGAACTAGACCTTTACCCAAGTCAAGGACACAGGTGAAACTCTGGCCCAGTGGACTGTCTGATGTGGCACCCCCTACTGGCCATCAGCTGTTCTGGGGGTGTGTCTTAGGGAACAGCTTAGGGCCCAAGTCCAGCCCCCGGCCAGAAAGTCAACTTGGGCACTAGGTCGCTCCCGTGTCAGCGCACTTTTTAGCTTATCATTCATGTGGATTAAACAGGAAGACACAATTTACCAAAGCTCTTAACAAATTGCAAACACATTGAAGTCTACAAGGTTTATACCTCACCCCTCGCTCTTGCGACGGTTCATAGGGACAGCGGCTCTCTAGCCTGCACCGCTGTAAGGGTGTCGTTCCGACAACCAGGGGTTCAAATGGTAGGCAGCGCCTATCAGTCAATGTGCTTGCTAAGGCAACACATATAATAAATTGGAAACGATACAGAGAAGATTAGCATGGCCCCTGCGAAAGGATGACACGCAAATTCGTGAAGCGTTTCCACATTTTCATCGGCCCCGAGCTGAAATCCCTGCAAACCTTCTCGCAGTTGCAGTCGCATTATAGTGACTGCCTGGGGCAAGGAAGCAACACCTTGTCAAGTTGGCATAGCGAAACAGAAGAAAACTCTACACTGAAGAATCCCTGGCAGCACTAGCTACAATATGAATAAATCGGACGTACTCCCAATTATACTCTCAAGAATCTACCCAAGGCCGCTGTTATATGAGCCACAAAATCCGAACTAGACCTTTACCCAAGTCAAGGACACAGGTGAAACTCTGGCCCAGTGGACTGTCTGATGTGGCACCCCCTACTGGCCATCAGCTGTTCTGGGGGTGTGTCTTAGGAGGGAACAGCTTAGGGCCCAAGTCCAGCCCCCGGCCAGAAAGTCAACTTGGGCACTAGGTCGCTCCCCGTGTCAGCGCACTTTTTAGCTTATCATTCATGTGGATTAAACAGGAAGACACAATTTACCAAAGCTCTTAACAAATTGCAAACACATTGAAGTCTACAAGGTTTATACCTCACCCCTCGCTCTTGCGACGGTTCATAGGGACAGCGGCTCTCTAGCCTGCACCGCTGTAAGGGTGTCGTTCCGACAACCAGGGGTTCAAATGGTAGGCAGCGCCTATCAGTCAATGTGCTTGCTAAGGCAACACATATAATAAATTGGAAACGATACAGAGAAGATTAGCATGGCCCCTGCGAAAGGATGACACGCAAATTCGTGAAGCGTTTCCACATTTTCATCGGCCCCGAGCTGAAATCCCTGCAAACCTTCTCGCAGTTGCAGTCGCATTATAGTGACTGCCTGGGGCAAGGAAGCAACACCTTGTCAAGTTGGCATAGCGAAACAGAAGAAAACTCTACACTGAAGAATCCCTGGCAGCACTAGCTACAATATGAATAAATCGGACGTACTCCCAATTATACTCTCAAGAATCTACCCAAGGCCGCTGTTATATGAGCCACAAAATCCGAACTAGACCTTTACCCAAGTCAAGGACACAGGTGAAACTCTGGCCCAGTGGACTGTCTGATGTGGCACCCCCTACTGGCCATCAGCTGTTCTGGGGGTGTGTCTTAGGAGGGAACAGCTTAGGGCCCAAGTCCAGCCCCCGGCCAGAAAGTCAACTTGGGCACTAGGTCGCTCCCCGTGTCAGCGCACTTTTTAGCTTATCATTCATGTGGATTAAACAGGAAGACACAATTTACCAAAGCTCTTAACAAATTGCAAACACATTGAAGTCTACAAGGTTTATACCTCACCCCTCGCTCTTGCGACGGTTCATAGGGACAGCGGCTCTCTAGCCTGCACCGCTGTAAGGGTGTCGTTCCGACAACCAGGGGTTCAAATGGTAGGCAGCGCCTATCAGTCAATGTGCTTGCTAAGGCAACACATATAATAAATTGGAAACGATACAGAGAAGATTAGCATGGCCCCTGCGAAAGGATGACACGCAAATTCGTGAAGCGTTTCCACATTTTCATCGGCCCCGAGCTGAAATCCCTGCAAACCTTCTCGCAGTTGCAGTCGCATTATAGTGACTGCCTGGGGCAAGGAAGCAACACCTTGTCAAGTTGGCATAGCGAAACAGAAGAAAACTCTACACTGAAGAATCCCTGGCAGCACTAGCTACAATATGAATAAATCGGACGTACTCCCAATTATACTCTCAAGAATCTACCCAAGGCCGCTGTTATATGAGCCACAAAATCCGAACTAGACCTTTACCCAAGTCAAGGACACAGGTGAAACTCTGGCCCAGTGGACTGTCTGATGTGGCACCCCCTACTGGCCATCAGCTGTTCTGGGGGTGTGTCTTAGGAGGGAACAGCTTAGGGCCCAAGTCCAGCCCCCGGCCAGAAAGTCAACTTGGCACTAGGTCGCTCCCCGTGTCAGCGCACTTTTTAGCTTATCATTCATGTGGATTAAACAGGAAGACACAATTTACCAAAGCTCTTAACAAATTGCAAACACATTGAAGTCTACAAGGTTTATACCTCACCCCTCGCTCTTGCGACGGTTCATAGGGACAGCGGCTCTCTAGCCTGCACCGCTGTAAGGGTGTCGTTCCGACAACCAGGGGTTCAAATGGTAGGCAGCGCCTATCAGTCAATGTGCTTGCTAAGGCAACACATATAATAAATTGGAAACGATACAGAGAAGATTAGCATGGCCCCTGCGAAAGGATGACACGCAAATTCGTGAAGCGTTTCCACATTTTCATCGGCCCCGAGCTGAAATCCCTGCAAACCTTCTCGCAGTTGCAGTCGCATTATAGTGACTGCCTGGGGCAAGGAAGCAACACCTTGTCAAGTTGGCATAGCGAAACAGAAGAAAACTCTACACTGAAGAATCCCTGGCAGCACTAGCTACAATATGAATAAATCGGACGTACTCCCAATTATACTCTCAAGAATCTACCCAAGGCCGCTGTTATATGAGCCACAAAATCCGAACTAGACCTTTACCCAAGTCAAGGACACAGGTGAAACTCTGGCCCAGTGGACTGTCTGATGTGGCACCCCCTACTGGCCATCAGCTGTTCTGGGGGTGTGTCTTAGGAGGGAACAGCTTAGGGCCCAAGTCCAGCCCCCGGCCAGAAAGTCAACTTGGGCACTAGGTCGCTCCCGTGTCAGCGCACTTTTTAGCTTATCATTCATGTGGATTAAACAGGAAGACACAATTTACCAAAGCTCTTAACAAATTGCAAACACATTGAAGTCTACAAGGTTTATACCTCACCCCTCGCTCTTGCGACGGTTCATAGGGACAGCGGCTCTCTAGCCTGCACCGCTGTAAGGGTGTCGTTCCGACAACCAGGGGTTCAAATGGTAGGCAGCGCCTATCAGTCAATGTGCTTGCTAAGGCAACACATATAATAAATTGGAAACGATACAGAGAAGATTAGCATGGCCCCTGCGAAAGGATGACACGCAAATTCGTGAAGCGTTTCCACATTTTCATCGGCCCCGAGCTGAAATCCCTGCAAACCTTCTCGCAGTTGCAGTCGCATTATAGTGACTGCCTGGGGCAAGGAAGCAACACCTTGTCAAGTTGGCATAGCGAAACAGAAGAAAACTCTACACTGAAGAATCCCTGGCAGCACTAGCTACAATATGAATAAATCGGACGTACTCCCAATTATACTCTCAAGAATCTACCCAAGGCCGCTGTTATATGAGCCACAAAATCCGAACTAGACCTTTACCCAAGTCAAGGACACAGGTGAAACTCTGGCCCAGTGGACTGTCTGATGTGGCACCCCCTACTGGCCATCAGCTGTTCTGGGGGTGTGTCTTAGGAGGGAACAGCTTAGGGCCCAAGTCCAGCCCCCGGCCAGAAAGTCAACTTGGGCACTAGGTCGCTCCCGTGTCAGCGCACTTTTTAGCTTATCATTCATGTGGATTAAACAGGAAGACACAATTTACCAAAGCTCTTAACAAATTGCAAACACATTGAAGTCTACAAGGTTTATACCTCACCCCTCGCTCTTGCGACGGTTCATAGGGACAGCGGCTCTCTAGCCTGCACCGCTGTAAGGGTGTCGTTCCGACAACCAGGGGTTCAAATGGTAGGCAGCGCCTATCAGTCAATGTGCTTGCTAAGGCAACACATATAATAAATTGGAAACGATACAGAGAAGATTAGCATGGCCCCTGCGAAAGGATGACACGCAAATTCGTGAAGCGTTTCCACATTTTCATCGGCCCCGAGCTGAAATCCCTGCAAACCTTCTCGCAGTTGCAGTCGCATTATAGTGACTGCCTGGGGCAAGGAAGCAACACCTTGTCAAGTTGGCATAGCGAAACAGAAGAAAACTCTACACTGAAGAATCCCTGGCAGCACTAGCTACAATATGAATAAATCGGACGTACTCCCAATTATACTCTCAAGAATCTACCCAAGGCCGCTGTTATATGAGCCACAAAATCCGAACTAGACCTTTACCCAAGTCAAGGACACAGGTGAAACTCTGGCCCAGTGGACTGTCTGATGTGGCACCCCCTACTGGCCATCAGCTGTTCTGGGGGTGTGTCTTAGGAGGGAACAGCTTAGGGCCCAAGTCCAGCCCCCGGCCAGAAAGTCAACTTGGGCACTAGGTCGCTCCCCGTGTCAGCGCACTTTTTAGCTTATCATTCATGTGGATTAAACAGGAAGACACAATTTACCAAAGCTCTTAACAAATTGCAAACACATTGAAGTCTACAAGGTTTATACCTCACCCCGCTCTTGCGACGGTTCATAGGGACAGCGGCTCTCTAGCCTGCACCGCTGTAAGGGTGTCGTTCCGACAACCAGGGGTTCAAATGGTAGGCAGCGCCTATCAGTCAATGTGCTTGCTAAGGCAACACATATAATAAATTGGAAACGATACAGAGAAGATTAGCATGGCCCCTGCGAAAGGATGACACGCAAATTCGTGAAGCGTTTCCACATTTTCATCGGCCCCGAGCTGAAATCCCTGCAAACCTTCTCGCAGTTGCAGTCGCATTATAGTGACTGCCTGGGGCAAGGAAGCAACACCTTGTCAAGTTGGCATAGCGAAACAGAAGAAAACTCTACACTGAAGAATCCCTGGCAGCACTAGCTACAATATGAATAAATCGGACGTACTCCCAATTATACTCTCAAGAATCTACCCAAGGCCGCTGTTATATGAGCCACAAAATCCGAACTAGACCTTTACCCAAGTCAAGGACACAGGTGAAACTCTGGCCCAGTGGACTGTCTGATGTGGCACCCCCTACTGGCCATCAGCTGTTCTGGGGGTGTGTCTTAGGAGGGAACAGCTTAGGGCCCAAGTCCAGCCCCCGGCCAGAAAGTCAACTTGGGCACTAGGTCGCTCCCCGTGTCAGCGCACTTTTTAGCTTATCATTCGTGGATTAAACAGGAAGACACAATTTACCAAAGCTCTTAACAAATTGCAAACACATTGAAGTCTACAAGGTTTATACCTCACCCCGCTCTTGCGACGGTTCATAGGGACAGCGGCTCTCTAGCCTGCACCGCTGTAAGGGTGTCGTTCCGACAACCAGGGGTTCAAATGGTAGGCAGCGCCTATCAGTCAATGTGCTTGCTAAGGCAACACATATAATAAATTGGAAACGATACAGAGAAGATTAGCATGGCCCCTGCGAAAGGATGACACGCAAATTCGTGAAGCGTTTCCACATTTTCATCGGCCCCGAGCTGAAATCCCTGCAAACCTTCTCGCAGTTGCAGTCGCATTATAGTGACTGCCTGGGGCAAGGAAGCAACACCTTGTCAAGTTGGCATAGCGAAACAGAAGAAAACTCTACACTGAAGAATCCCTGGCAGCACTAGCTACAATATGAATAAATCGGACGTACTCCCAATTATACTCTCAAGAATCTACCCAAGGCCGCTGTTATATGAGCCACAAAATCCGAACTAGACCTTTACCCAAGTCAAGGACACAGGTGAAACTCTGGCCCAGTGGACTGTCTGATGTGGCACCCCCTACTGGCCATCAGCTGTTCTGGGGGTGTGTCTTAGGAGGGAACAGCTTAGGGCCCAAGTCCAGCCCCCGGCCAGAAAGTCAACTTGGGCACTAGGTCGCTCCCCGTGTCAGCGCACTTTTTAGCTTATCATTCATGTGGATTAAACAGGAAGACACAATTTACCAAAGCTCTTAACAAATTGCAAACACATTGAAGTCTACAAGGTTTATACCTCACCCCTCGCTCTTGCGACGGTTCATAGGGACAGCGGCTCTCTAGCCTGCACCGCTGTAAGGGTGTCGTTCCGACAACCAGGGGTTCAAATGGTAGGCAGCGCCTATCAGTCAATGTGCTTGCTAAGGCAACACATATAATAAATTGGAAACGATACAGAGAAGATTAGCATGGCCCCTGCGAAAGGATGACACGCAAATTCGTGAAGCGTTTCCACATTTTCATCGGCCCCGAGCTGAAATCCCTGCAAACCTTCTCGCAGTTGCAGTCGCATTATAGTGACTGCCTGGGGCAAGGAAGCAACACCTTGTCAAGTTGGCATAGCGAAACAGAAGAAAACTCTACACTGAAGAATCCCTGGCAGCACTAGCTACAATATGAATAAATCGGACGTACTCCCAATTATACTCTCAAGAATCTACCCAAGGCCGCTGTTATATGAGCCACAAAATCCGAACTAGACCTTTACCCAAGTCAAGGACACAGGTGAAACTCTGGCCCAGTGGACTGTCTGATGTGGCACCCCCTACTGGCCATCAGCTGTTCTGGGGGTGTGTCTTAGGAGGGAACAGCTTAGGGCCCAAGTCCAGCCCCCGGCCAGAAAGTCAACTTGGGCACTAGGTCGCTCCCCGTGTCAGCGCACTTTTTAGCTTATCATTCATGTGGATTAAACAGGAAGACACAATTTACCAAAGCTCTTAACAAATTGCAAACACATTGAAGTCTACAAGGTTTATACCTCACCCCTCGCTCTTGCGACGGTTCATAGGGACAGCGGCTCTCTAGCCTGCACCGCTGTAAGGGTGTCGTTCCGACAACCAGGGGTTCAAATGGTAGGCAGCGCCTATCAGTCAATGTGCTTGCTAAGGCAACACATATAATAAATTGGAAACGATACAGAGAAGATTAGCATGGCCCCTGCGAAAGGATGACACGCAAATTCGTGAAGCGTTTCCACATTTTCATCGGCCCCGAGCTGAAATCCCTGCAAACCTTCTCGCAGTTGCAGTCGCATTATAGTGACTGCCTGGGGCAAGGAAGCAACACCTTGTCAAGTTGGCATAGCGAAACAGAAGAAAACTCTACACTGAAGAATCCCTGGCAGCACTAGCTACAATATGAATAAATCGGACGTACTCCCAATTATACTCTCAAGAATCTACCCAAGGCCGCTGTTATATGAGCCACAAAATCCGAACTAGACCTTTACCCAAGTCAAGGACACAGGTGAAACTCTGGCCCAGTGGACTGTCTGATGTGGCACCCCCTACTGGCCATCAGCTGTTCTGGGGGTGTGTCTTAGGAGGGAACAGCTTAGGGCCCAAGTCCAGCCCCCGGCCAGAAAGTCAACTTGGGCACTAGGTCGCTCCCCGTGTCAGCGCACTTTTTAGCTTATCATTCATGTGGATTAAACAGGAAGACACAATTTACCAAAGCTCTTAACAAATTGCAAACACATTGAAGTCTACAAGGTTTATACCTCACCCCTCGCTCTTGCGACGGTTCATAGGGACAGCGGCTCTCTAGCCTGCACCGCTGTAAGGGTGTCGTTCCGACAACCAGGGGTTCAAATGGTAGGCAGCGCCTATCAGTCAATGTGCTTGCTAAGGCAACACATATAATAAATTGGAAACGATACAGAGAAGATTAGCATGGCCCCTGCGAAAGGATGACACGCAAATTCGTGAAGCGTTTCCACATTTTCATCGGCCCCGAGCTGAAATCCCTGCAAACCTTCTCGCAGTTGCAGTCGCATTATAGTGACTGCCTGGGGCAAGGAAGCAACACCTTGTCAAGTTGGCATAGCGAAACAGAAGAAAACTCTACACTGAAGAATCCCTGGCAGCACTAGCTACAATATGAATAAATCGGACGTACTCCCAATTATACTCTCAAGAATCTACCCAAGGCCGCTGTTATATGAGCCACAAAATCCGAACTAGACCTTTACCCAAGTCAAGGACACAGGTGAAACTCTGGCCCAGTGGACTGTCTGATGTGGCACCCCTACTTGCCATCAGCTGTTCTGGGGGTGTGTCTTAGGAGGGAACAGCTTAGGGCCCAAGTCCAGCCCCCGGCCAGAAAGTCAACTTGGGCACTAGGTCGCTCCCCGTGTCAGCGCACTTTTTAGCTTATCATTCATGTGGATTAAACAGGAAGACACAATTTACCATCGCAAACACATTGAAGTCTACAAGGTTTATACCTCACCCCTCGCTCTTGCGACGGTTCATAGGGACAGCGGCTCTCTAGCCTGCACCGCTGTAAGGGTGTCGTTCCGACAACCAGGGGTTCAAATGGTAGGCAGCGCCTATCAGTCAATGTGCTTGCTAAGGCAACACATATAATAAATTGGAAACGATACAGAGAAGATTAGCATGGCCCCTGCGAAAGGATGACACGCAAATTCGTGAAGCGTTTCCACATTTTCATCGGCCCCGAGCTGAAATCCCTGCAAACCTTCTCGCAGTTGCAGTCGCATTATAGTGACTGCCTGGGGCAAGGAAGCAACACCTTGTCAAGTTGGCATAGCGAAACAGAAGAAAACTCTACACTGAAGAATCCCTGGCAGCACTAGCTACAATATGAATAAATCGGACGTACTCCCAATTATACTCTCAAGAATCTACCCAAGGCCGCTGTTATATGAGCCACAAAATCCGAACTAGACCTTTACCCAAGTCAAGGACACAGGTGAAACTCTGGCCCAGTGGACTGTCTGATGTGGCACCCCCTACTGGCCATCAGCTGTTCTGGGGGTGTGTCTTAGGAGGGAACAGCTTAGGGCCCAAGTCCAGCCCCCGGCCAGAAAGTCAACTTGGGCACTAGGTCGCTCCCCGTGTCAGCGCACTTTTTAGCTTATCATTCATGTGGATTAAACAGGAAGACACAATTTACCAAAGCTCTTAACAAATTGCAAACACATTGAAGTCTACAAGGTTTATACCTCACC